>NW_008583558.1:33545-51776 GCF_000691845.1 Merops nubicus | reverse complement strand
CTTTCGCGGGGGCAACAGGAAAGGGAAGACTTGGCCCCGTGGCTGGGGCTGGTGCCATGCCACTTGCACTGGGAGACAGAAAGCAAGACATTTACTCACAAAGATAGGACTGGATGTTGGGGCATTGCCTGAAATACTAAAGGGCACTTCAGACAATCAACAAGGCTGGTACAAAATAAGAAGTCACATAAGAGACAAACATATTTTTTGTAAGGAATTTTTTTAATGAACCAGTGCTAGACATATCTCTGGGTATCTATCTCTGTGTGAATAGACACCAGGGAGATAAGAACTGTACAGGAGGGAAAGAAGGAAATAATGTGAGCCCTTTAGTGCAGATGAGTAGAGCACTGTTTTTTCTAGAACAATGAGAATTTGTGTTTCAAGAACCAAAGCATTCATAAGGAAATCTGAGGGCTGTGTAGAACAGAAGGCAACAAATCTGGCACAGACTTACCCATATTATTTCTGAATAATTGTGCAGAAAAACAGCAAATTGTAGAGATATATATCCCTTGAAATGAACTCTATTCAGAGAGCCAGGGTTAGCTGACTTCCCAGGAGGACTGCAGAATTGAATTAACATATGTGCAGGGTGAAATGAAAATGCATTGTTTGACAAAACACATATTTCTATTATATAAATAAAAAGAAACTAGTACCAAAAAAAGTACCTTTTAGTAATTTAGGAAACTAATCTCTACAGGTGAGAGGAAATAACACATGGAATTCCATGATAGCAGTCTCCTTAAGTCCATGTGTTCTGAGACAGGGAATTCACCTGGGCTCTATGCAGCTTTTATGCCTAACACTAAACTAAACTATATGCAACTACAACAAAGGAAATAATGTCTTGGTAATGATAGACACCAGCCTCTGAAAGTCCTATGTTATCTCATAAGCAACATGGCTCTTCATACTTTATTCTGTCTACCCTAACAGTCATTCAGCTGTAGCCCATGGCTACCATTTCCTGAATGTAACATAACAATTGTTGCCCAGTGAAGTGGACAACAAGGAATGCAACCTGACAAGAAAAGATATCAAGACTGAAAATATCTAAAATATTCAAAAAGAACACAATACACACCTAATACAATTCCTTTTCATAATGCTGAAAAGTGTGCCGCTTCAGGCATCAAAAAGCAAAACCAAAAAGCATCCAAATCTCACATCCTAAGTCCTGCCTTAATTCTAAACCCAGCAATGGCCATGAATTGCAACTCTCCAACAAACAGAACAGAAAGCAACAGCAGTTCTTTCTTCTTAATCCTGAGACACAGCATTCAGCTTTTAACTCCCTTCTTCCATCTGTAGATTCCCAAATATGAGGGCTGAACTTAACCAAGGTCATGGAGAAAATTATAAGAAAAGAGATCAAAAAGTATTTGCCTTAAACAACTCCTTTTGCTTTATTCTGAGGGCAAGGCACCAGATGTTGAAATGAGTTCTTCAGTCAATATATGCCCCTAAATAACCTTATGCTTAAAACAGTTCTAGCCAAGAGAACCACCCATCCAGTGAAGGGAATGTAAGCTGTTGACCACAATTGACTCCAGACCTCTCTTCAGTCCTCCCTCTGAAGGCTACTCTGTCTCAAGGACAAAACTAGACTCCAGTTTTAGATTTGCAAGCCCCTAACATCCGAGTGATTATGTATATAAAGGGGAAAGAAAAAAAAAAAAAAAAAAAAAAACCAAAAAAAAGTGTTGACTATAGCCTGGAGCTCTGTTCCAAACTTTTGCAGATAGAGAAGAATTATCTGGCTTCTTCAAGCTCTTATAATGCCAAAATGTAACCCAAACCTAATCTTAACTCAAATGATCTCTAACTCATCCTGATCTCCTCCTATGACAAGGTGACCCACTTGGTGGATGAGGGAAAGGCTGTGGATATTGTCTACCTACATGTCAGTAAAGGTTTTGACACAGTGTCCCACAGCACTCTTCTGGAGAAACTGACTGCTCATGGCTTGGATGGGCATATGCTTCGATGGATAAAAAACTGGCTAGGTGGCCATGCCCAAAGAGTGGTGGTGAATAGAGTTAACCTCAGCTGGTGACAAGTCACAAGGGATGTTCCTCAGGGCTTAGTACTGGAGCTAGTTCTCTTTAATATCTTTATCAATGATCTGGAAGAGAAGATCGAGGGCACCCTCAGTAAGAGTGCAGATGACATCAAGTTGGGCAGGAGTGTTGATCTGCTTGAAGGTAGGGACTCTCTACAGAGGGATCTGGACAGTCTAGATCAATGGGCCAAGGCCAATTGTATGAGGTTCAAGACTATCAAGTGCTGAGTCCTGCACTTGGGTCAAAGCAACCCCATGCAACTCTATGGGCTTGGGGAAGTGTCACTGGAAAAAATGGCTGGAACACTGCCTGGCAGAAAAGGACCTGGGGGTGCTGGTCAACAGTTGGCTGAAAACGATCCAGCAGTGTGCCCAGGTAGCCAAGAAGGCCAACAGCATCCTGGCTTGTAACAGCAACAGCGTGGCCAGCAGGACCAGGAAAGTGGTAGACCCCCTGTACTAGGCTCTGGTGTGTGTGCACCTTGAATACTGTGTTCAGTTTTGAGACCCTCACTACAAGTACATTGAGGTGCTTGAGTGTGTCCAAAGGGTAATGAAGCAGGTGAGATATCTAGAGAACAAGTCTTATGAGGAGTGGCTGAAGATTGTTTAGCCTGAAGAAAAGGAGTCCAAGGGGAGACCTTATTACCCTCTACAACTACCTGAAAAGAGGTTGCATTGGGGTGGGAGTCAGTCTCTTGTCCCAAGTAACAAATGATAGAATGGGAGGGAACAGCCTCAGGTTGTGCGAGGGGAGGTTTAGATTGGATATTAGGAAAAATTTCTTCACTAAAAGGGTTGTGAGGCACTAGAACAACCTGCCCAATGAAGTGGTGGAGTCACCGTTCTCACTGGCTGGAGACCTATGCAAACTTACATTTTCTGGTCATTAAGTAAGGACCTATTCACAGACACTGCGAATGTGTCTATGAGTTCTGCTCCTGTTGATGGCTCTTATTTTCCTTTCACAGCAAAAACATGCTTTTGCAGCATGGATTTTGAGAGGTGAGTGTGGGCAAAGATCCTTATGGAGAACATACTGGAAAATCACAGGTGTATGAGGAGCATATGAGTAAAGTGAGGTAATGATGTTAGAGGAATAGGGTGAAAGAATGAATGTTACAGGTAAACTGAGACCTTACATAGAAAGCTACATGTGGCGAGCTCAGATGAGAACTCAAACATGATTAATTGTAGATGTTACCTGTAATTATAAAGGGCTCTGATTCTTCACTATATTTTTTTTTTCTGAGGAAGCTTACGGAGCAGTCTTTAACCTAACCTTTTATATAATGTATCAGTGAGATATCCTGTTACTAAGGAAAAGGCTTGACTGACAAAATGAGCAAATCCCTTGAATGAATTCTTAATAACTAGCACCATCTGTTAATTGGGGAGTTAGGTACAAAGGGATAATTTGAAAATATCACTTAAGATGAACATAGTAACATCTCACAATTGAAAATAACTGTTCATTTGGGGAAAACCTGATGGAATGTGGTTGGAAATCAAGGTGTGAATTGTTCTCAGTGGGAAATAATGTAATGAAAAACACAAGATTATATTTCTGGGGAGCTGCAGTTTTGTGGAAAAATATCATTAAAAGTTCATCATTTGTCTTCTTTAGGCAGCCGTATAGGAGTCAGAAATCAGTACTTCCAAACCAAGTTATTTATATAAGACAACAAGTTTGGTAAAAGGAAAATGTGATGTACAGTAAAACTATAACAAATAGTTTCCAATAAGTGGGGGGGGGAAAAAATCACATAATATTGTTTTAGATATTGTCTCTATGGCATCTATGCTTCTTTGGTCTAGCAGGAAGGAAAGATACTCCAAACTTTTTAAAGAAACCTCTGAATACAGTAAAATAAATCCCAAACAAGTGACTGATACCAAGCTGCTATGCTGCTTTATAGAATTATAGAATGGTTTGGGTTGGAAGTGACCTTTAAAGGTCATCTAGTCCAACTGCCCTGCAGTGAGCAGAGATCAGGGTTCTTAAACTACACCAGGTTGCTCAGAGCCCCATCCAACCTGACCTAGAGCGTTTTCTACTTCCTCTCTGGGCAACCTGTTCGAGTGTTTCATCACCTTCAGTGTAAACAATGTCTTCCCTATATCTAGCCTAAATCTACTCTCTTTTAGTTTAAAACCATTACTCTTTTTCCTGTGGCAACAGGCCTTGCTCAAAGGACTGTCTCTATCTTTCTGTTCCCCATCAGGGCCTATAGGCCCTGTTCAAGTACTGAAAGGCTGAAAATACTGTGTCCCTGGAGCCTTATCTTCCCCAGGCTGAACAATCCAAGCTCTCTCAGCCTGTTCCTATAGAGAAAATTGAGAATGACTCTTTCCAAAGGATCAGACTTAGTACACATGCAATCCATAGAAAGTGCTATAATAATGAAAACATTCTTTTTGCACTTTTAAAAATGGCTATATAGGTAACTGAACTTTTTGAGAGGAAAGACAAATTAGTGGTAATAAAAAATTAGCTGAAATACCAATTCTCTTAGAATAAATAAACAAACAAGTAACTATATCATTCTTTCTTCCTTAGTGATTCCAAGCAAAGCAGTGCCTTTAGGCACATGTGAGAGACCAGAGCACAGAGGCTACAGCTTTATTAGCGAGTTAGAAAAATCTATGGCACAGGTTCAAGCACTGACATAGAAACATCCATGCTGTTTCAATTCTAGCAAATTCTCTGGCATGGTTCTAATGTGTCCCATGATACTCGAGCACAGTTTGGGTGACAGGATGAGCCAGTGTTTTTTCTAAATGGGCAATATGGTTCAGGCCATTTGATATTGGGTAAAGAGAGAGTTCAGTCACATAGATACAAGCCACACTGTGCTCCTGAGTAAAAAAATAGGTAGTACTTTCCAGCATAAAAACAGTCCGAGGAGCCTTGAAATGCTCTGTGGAGAACATTTACTGAAACGGAGTGTGAGGACAAAACTGCATGTTATGGAAATGGTTCTTCCAGTAAACAGTTTGCAATCTCTTTAACAGAGAAGCAGTTGACTTCAAAACTTACCAGGTTTGTGGGCAGTACCCAAAGCACCAGCTCTTTGGATGCTAAAAAGTAAGCACTTTCATATTCATTTTGCAGCTTGTGCAATGTTAGACATGAATTAATATATGGGAGAATAAACATCACTTGGGCATTAATTAACTTCTCTATAGAGAAATATACAGTATTCTACTGTGTGTATTTCAGTCTCTCAGAGGATGTTAAAATAAATTATAGTACATTATACTAATAAAGTTAAAAAATGTTAGCCATCTAGCTCACTTTTAGAAAGATATTCATCATGGAGCCCTTTTAATAAGAATCCAAAAAGTAAAATTCATGCAGTTTATAAATTAAGAAATAACCTTACAAATTATGCTAGAATTATATTTATAGCTATATGCACACCAATAACTCAAGTATTGCCCAAGTGCTGTAAATATTACGCAGGAAATACCAGTGGTCTAACAGCTTCACAAATGTGACACAAATGCAGTCCTGTTCTGCATAGCACATCTCTCGTCTAACTGATATTTTGTTAGAGGATAAATTTGGTGTTATTAGTTTACAGAACAAAAATTCAACTATAATAATTGATTCACACTATTCATGAACAAACACACAGAAGTATCAGAGAATCATAGAATGACAGAATAATTTGGGTTGGAAGGGACCTTAAAGGTCATCTAGTTCCCACCTGCTTGCCATGGGCAGGGACAACTCCTACTATAATTTTTTGTTTTTTCCCCCAGATATAGATCCCCATCAGACAAACTCAAATCCATGTTAAGCTACCTACTTGCAGGAATTCACACAAGAAGCATTTGGTTGTGGATTTATTGCATAAATAGATAGTATCGTTCTACCTCGGTTGCTTCATAAATCCATTCCAAGAGATGAACTAGTTATGTTGTTCTCTCTATGATAACTATATTTTGCCTCTATACTGAAGCATCAACTACCAAGGCCTAAAACTACATTGGTAAAAATGGATTAATTAGATATCATTTCTGTGGGAAAAAAAAAAAAAAAAAAAAAAAAAAACGAGCAAATTTCATTAAAATTTATTTGGGAAATCTTTTGTTGAATTGTTCCGGTCAGTATATAAAATCCATTAAACAAACAATCTTTCTGTCCTTGTTTCAGATATTTTCATGCTTACTATATTTTTACAGTCTATTGTTGCTATCTTTGTAAATTCCTATGACAAAAAAAAAACCTAAAGACTCATATTTACTTGCACTGCATAAATTACTCATACATATAAATTCCCTCAGTGGAAAAGATTCATTTTGATGACAAAGTGATCCTATTTTTGTAATAATAACCATAGCTTGTGTATATTTAGAAGCTTCTTATTAAAAATGAAACCTCAGACAGCTGTTACTTATAGAAATTATTTTTCATTTTCAGTCATTTACAATAAATGGTGAAAAAATGCCTTTAAAAAAGACATTACCATTGTTTGTGTAACTATAACTTGAATCCTATCCATTCTTTGGGCATAACATGACACCTTGCTGTGAACTCACTAGGGCTGGAGTGGAAACCTTGATCTTTTTTGTGTTCAATAACACATCACCTTCAAGAATTACCCAATGCAAATAGGGGTTCTGCCATGAAATCTTACCACAATAATTTTTTACATTATAGATATATATGGAATATATACTGTCTAGTAAGAATGTTTTGCTTCACTTCATGATATTACAGAATGACTTTCTTAATCTTATCCTATTCCTACACAGGTTATTTAGTACATGAAGTGCAAGAAACAGCAACACAGGCACACAGACATGCTGGTAAAATCATGTTGCTGGGATGTTTTCCCTTTGTATTTTTAAACAAACTTTATTAATAACTAGTTAATAAAGTACATCTGCAGTCATCTCAGTAATACAGAAAGAAACATGTTCTTCATAAAATCTTTTCGGTGTAGCTTCTGTAGCAAAAAGCATATTTATATTTTGCACTGGTAATTCTTGTGGTTTATTATGCTATGTCTACTTCAGCATTTCAGTGAACTAAAAATTAATGATCAGGGCTAAACCCTTGAAAGAAATACCACAAATCATCAAATGCAAACACAAAAATGCAGTGAGTGGTCTCAGAAGATGCAAACTGGATTCCTTTTGGCTGAAACTAAACTGAGAACTGCACTCCAAGAGAGCATCAGATGAGCTCCCACCACTGATGGACATGTCTACTAGGCTGAATGGAAACTAGTCTGAAGTTAAGCCTCCTGAAACATGAACAGCATGGACAGTGGTCCTGGGTACCAGCTATTTCTTTCTACAAACCCACACTTAATGCCTATACTAATGGGTACTGCAAATGTTGCCAATAAATACTGTGTTTCTCCAGGAGGTACTTAAATAATGAGTTTCATGTGCGAACTGCAAGAGGAAGTAGCTATAGTAATCAAAGTTTATGTTCATGTAAAACACAATAGACATAATAGATTATTAGTAATGGTCCACTTTTGGAATACTGAAAACCTACAGGTAAAATTATTCAAGACTATAAATGATTCTAACTCCTCTTTCTTGCAGAGTAAGAGCATCATTTATCCTAACACAGAGTATAAACTATACTTAATATTTTTCCTAAAGTTTACCACCCCTTCACATTAAAAGTTCCACTTTTAGAAAAGAAATATTGTGCTAAATCCATCAGAAACCTAACTTTAAATGAGCTAGATTTATTTACTTTTCCTTTAAATTTCCTGTGTTAAAATTAATAATCTTTTTGTACTTTCGTGGATTTCACATTCCTGAGGGTATAAGAAACTACTCTGGAACTGACTGTACTTTAGGTTTTTGTTGCAACCCATCCACATCAGCTTAACAACTCTTTTAACTGTTATAGGATATATTTTTAAAAAAAATTTGCAGTTTTGGCTTATTTATAAATGTGGGATCTTACAGATTATTCTCTTCTAATGTTAACTTTCTTCTACATCAAAAAAAAACTTCAACATTTGTGTATAAACATAACAATAAAGCTCAAATAAAAAAAAAAAAAACAGAAAGCTTAAAAAGCTTAATGAAATATATTCTTTATAGTTATACACTTTTTTCTAAATCTTAGACGTTTTATCCTGCAGAAAGTTCTCATTCACTTTGAATAAAAAATTGTGAGAATGGGGTGAAATTCAACAGTATCACAGAGAATTCAGTGCATTATTATGCTATTATATTGCTGAGAATAAAGAATAAATAAAACTATATATAGAATTAAAATTATTTTAAAACATATTTCTAAGAATATACTCTTGGATTTTTTAGCCAATAAAGCCCACTTACATTTTGGTATGCATTTTGCAAAGCTCACAATTACAAGACCAGTCTTATCCGTGAATCTACTCTTTTACTTAGACTAATACATTCAAAGAATGTTGTGCTAAATTTTTCAAAGTTAAAATAAATAATAATCTCCTTATCACTCAATCTACTGCTAAGTAAATCCAAAGGAAATAAACACTATCAAAATATATTCTGACTGGAACCTCAAAATGGTATGAGTGGTTCTTTATGAATTAAGTATACACACCTATAAGGAATTATCACAGCTGAGGATCTGGACTAGAATTTTTATGAACCTTTTATGAACTTTTCCCACTATTTATTGAGGATGTAATTGTCATATAAATTGCAGCCCCTTGATAGCACTTTGGCCATGTGAAAACATTTCCATCTTAACCTTTTAGCTCATTTACAATACCAACAAAATTTACAGGAGCCTTCCTGACATCTGAGGCAGGGGGTGGAATCTTGGTGCCATAAAAGTCAGTGGCAAACTCCTATTGAGTTTACTGGACCTACAGTTCTCCCCAGAATAGCAGAACAAAAACTCTATGAACAAAATGTGTTCCTAAATATAATTTATGAACGCTGACAGTGAAGTTAGGCACCTTCTTCTGGTTAGCTATGGAGAAAAAAAAAAAGGAATATTATCCCATAGAAAGTCTGGGAAAATCTGCTGATGTCAGTTTCCTGACATAAATGCATCCTGAAACAAAGCCTTTAGTGGTAGCTATAGGACTTCATAGGGAACCTCCAAGAGAATTGTGCTTTCCAGCAATGTTTTTTACATTACTATTCCTACTGTGAATATAAAAGCAAATTTGGTGGATAGAGTACATGTATTTACATTGGATTACGTTCTTGGCTATGTGATCTCCCAGCTTTCTTTACAATCTGCAGGTTTATGAGGAAAACCCACATCTTACAACAATTATGAGAGTTACTACAACGCAGCTGAGACCAAGAAATTATTTCTTCTCATTTTTGCCTTTTCCTCAGCTAATGTCAATGACAATGGCTAAACTCCATCTGCTTTTTGAAGGCAATGGATAGCATGGCTGAGCAAAGGAGGAAAAAAATAAAAAAGTAGTTTTGCCATGTGCCACAGTCATGTAACATGCAGCCAGGTTATAAACTTACCTTGTAAAAAGCAGATGCCAAAGAGGCAACTTCAAGGACATTCAGACTGGAAGTCCACTTTCTTATTAAGTAATTTCCACAATTATTTTTTTTTTATTACAACAAAATGAGCTAATAGCAAAACCAGACAGCTCCTCCATTATTTTTCCCTGCCTTTTCCAGTAGTTTGGGGATTTATGCACTATTTCCTATACATCAATCAGTATGCTTTAAGAAATATTAAAAGGAAAAAAAAAAAAAAAAGTGAAACAGAGAACAGGATTTTCATAATCCTAGAAAAGCACCAAAGACCTGGTATAAAATACTCCAAAACCAATCAAAATATGGGTATACAATAAGGATGAGGTGGAGGATAATGCTGAGAATACAATTATTTTACATAAATTAATATTACTATGTCTTTGCAAATTCTGACTTAGCTTTGATTCCTAATCTCAGAAAGATGTAAAAAAAAATTAGAAGAGGTTCACTGGTAGGTATTAAAGGAAAACTATGAAGACACATATTGGCATTAGGAAATTACTTGTTTTGATATAAAGGCAAATATAAGGGCACAGAAACATAAAAACTTAAATCAAATACTCATTCAAAAACAAGGAAGTAATCACTAATATACAAAGAAAGTACGTTTGCAAATCATTAAAAGCAATACTTTAAGAGCCATCAGAAATCTTTAGCAGAATTCATCTTCAAAATCAAGGATTTAATGAGATCAAAAAAACCACTTTAAATACGTGTAACTATGTCTCTTTTCAGGACCTAGCAGGATTTTATTTAACGAAGGACTTTTGTAGAGCATGTACTGCTGGAACAAGGGGATTCATTCACAGGCACTGGCAGCCTCAGACTCTTTATCTAGTTTTGCCACTAGAAAATGCCAGAAAGTTACAGAATGTTACCTGTGGGAAGAAGTTTGTCTTGAGTTCTGGGGTATAAAAAACGTTCAAATGACACCACATATCACTGTTTAATCTTTTCCAGAGGCTGCATAAAGGCATATTAATCTAAATTTTAACTTCCAATAAAGTGGGAGATCTGGAGTGGGACAAAGTTGTCATTCCCAAGGGAGTAGTCATGGAAATATCATTCTGTTTGTGAACATTCTCTCAATATTGTATCAAAGTGGGTATTTTGAATATGTGCCAGCAAAATAAAACCACTAATCAAGGGAAAATTAAAATTCAACATTCTTCTTGTTGAAAAGTCTTACGGCATAACTGAATCCTAAGAGGAAGCAAGTAAATATGCTTCCCTTGGCAGTTAAGAGAATCTTCTCTCCAAAATATTTACTTAGTCCTCAAGAACAGAAATGCTCTGCAAGGAGTGAGAAAAGCACAGCAACTTCATTCAGTACTCTGTGCATTTAATTAAGAGAAGTGAATGAAGAGCAATAGCATACACTTAACTGTAGCTCATCTAAATGTTTGTTATAATGTTGAAGACGAAGTTAACTCCTAACAGATGGCACAAGAATTATCTCACTTTCAAGGAAACTAAGAGCTGGTTGAATAAACACACTTCCAGAGAGACTCTCAGTGCTGTCCTGGTGAAGCAGAAAAAGGAATGTGGCAGAATTCACTATTAATACTATCCAGCAGAAAGCCAGGTACTCAAATTTTCCCCATGTTTGTATTTTCAAAATAGCCTTAAAAATGCAATAAAAACATATTTCTTATTTCCTAGGAGTACCAAGCATGGTAGGCCCGGATAATCTAAGAGTTACATAGATCTATCAATAAATGGCACCTCATGTATTTTCTTGGTAGAATGTCTTCAAGCATGTGAAGTGGGAAAAGATTCAGAAAGAGACATATCTGAGATCTGGAAAAGCTGCTCAGTGAGTTTATTTCAGTTTCCAAAATCAAGTTAAGAAATTATGTGATTAGTAATCAAAATCACCTGAATGAAAATATTTCTGTAGTGAAGAGCATAGGATTCGATGAAACAGTGTCACACAAAATTTCAGATAAGATTGTTCAGTGGCCAAGAAAAGTCCCCCATAGCCACTGAAAATTAGTTACCAAATACAAACATTGTCAGTCCACATGGAAAAAAACTTCTGTGTTTGCCAGTAGGGAGATTCCTGTCTTCCATGGGCACTATATCAATGAGAATGGCTTCTTGGGTCTTTTTGTTTGGACAGACAAGGAAAAATCTGTCAGCTACCCTCACTGAAGCTTAACTGAATTTAGGAGAGATCCCCTCTGCAGCACAGCAGCTAATCTAAATAATCATGGGCTTGTGAAATCATTAGGCAATGA
Source organism: Merops nubicus (assembly GCF_000691845.1). Taxonomy (NCBI): domain Eukaryota; kingdom Metazoa; phylum Chordata; class Aves; order Coraciiformes; family Meropidae; genus Merops; species Merops nubicus. Next base: position 39,986 of record NW_008583558.1, on the reverse strand, counting down.
AATAATATAAGAATGCCAATTAAAGGTAAATAGCTTTTGAGTGGGAAAAAAAATCTTCATCTCATGATAACATGGAATAACTGTGATAACTTTAATAGCAGTGAGAATATAATTGTTTTCATTAGTTTTCTGGTGTCAGCTGCATAAATACAACAAACTCTTTCCAGAACAGCCATGTAGCCCATATCATATTACAGCACTTTAATAATGTAGGGTAACCTATTTTAAATTCTTTTTCAAGGTGAAGCAATCATCACCTTTTTAACTCATCATATATTTCACATTCTAATAACCATGGGAATCATCTGCAATGATGCTTAAAGGGGCATATAGTGTGTGCTTCTCTGTTTCTTGTGGCTGGGTTAACACCACACCCATGGAAAATATTACATTCTAATGATTCCACAGTTTGGTTTTATTCTGATGGGACTCTGAAAGCCACGTTAAGCTGACCAACTGTGATTTATAGCTAGTTTGTCTTCTGCCTGGAAAATGTGCAAGTGAACTATTTAAAACAGTAGCTGTTTTCCTCATTCATCTGTTTTGGATCACACTAATCCTAGGTTTGGATGAACAATAACAAGAAGTTAATGTTTATGGTGTTCCCAAGTATTTACTAAGTATTACACAACTGCAGTGCCACAATGATATAAAACATTTCTGCTCATTAACAGGAATTATCTTATTGCATTCTGAATAGTAAACCATAAAAACATATTTTTAAATTTCTGTGTACTGACACTCACTGCTTCAGAGACCTTTGATTCATTAGGAAGATGATTAATTAACATTCAGAAAGGAATAGATACAATACTTTCCAGATTACCATTTCAAAAACAGTTTAAAGCATTCTTGTACGTCTATCTTTCCACAGGATCTCCATGGAAGACCCAATCAGAAGCAGCGTTTTAGTGTTTTCATGGCTGTTGTTTTACTGCAACCAGAGTAGAACTCAGGAAAAAGTAATGAACAAGAAATGCTCTACTAGGTGATGAAACTGCAAAATATTTGAAGACCTAGATCCAGTGTGGGTGTATAGGGAAACCGGCTTTCATCTGACTCTCCTGTGAAGCTCATTTGTCCAAGCTGTGTTGTATCAGAGTTAATTCTTTTTCCCCTCACACGTATCTCGGAAGGAAAACTCCTGTATTCTCAAGAGACTATCAAGAAATTTCTTGGATCCTCCTTAGCATTTCCTTCCTTCCATCCAGCAAACATTTTGAGTGGAAGTATATTCATTACACCCAAGGGCTTGCATTCAGTTCTCTGAGATTGAGACAACATGTGCATCTTTTCAGAGGAGAACTTTTGATTTTATTAAACGAGTAGGCTGTTCAGACAAAAATGTTGGCACCATGCAAAATACAAACTGGGCTTTTAACTCCTACAGGCCTTTAGAACCTACACCATTGGTACCTTGATTATTTGCACTTTGCTATCTAGAGATGCCTCTGAACAGTATACCGGGGATCCATAGGTATTTTTCTGATCTCCGGCCCTGCCATATTTCCATATAAAACTATATTGACATTCAGGCAAGGTTAGGACTTGTAGCTAATTAAAAAATAGGTTCAGAACAAATGAAATTATCTTCAAACGTTTCACATATCCAGCCAATAACCAGGCTGAGCTTGCATTCCCAAGCAAGCCCCCACCAACAAAACCACATAGGTAATACATACACGTGGACTTTGGACCTTGGACCACCAATCTCCTGGGGTGTCCCTGGGAGGGGCTGCATCAGGAGCTCCCATCTATGAGTGGATTATTGGTGTTCCCCTTCTGTCATTGTGAGTGGTGGCAAGAACCATTAATCACAATCTAACATACAGTAAAAACTTTATTTTATTATTCCTATTCTCAAAGATTAGCACAACTAAGAGAGAAAAGCAGACCAATCACACCTCAAAAGGTAAAATTTCAGAGAAATTTTAAAGGCTTTAAATTGAGTTAACTGAAATAGAAAATGTCTCCAATGTTCCCTCAGCTTATCAGAAGCCCCATGATCTCCTTATGTATTTATCCTTATACTGTTTTACAGAACTTTGTGCAATGTGCCAATTTGCCTAATAAATATTAAAAAAACACTTTCATTTCTCTGGTTTTCAACTCTATGAAAAAAAGGTTCAGTTTGCTTTGTTCAGTTTGTTCTTTAGTACCATGGCTATTTTTTATTTCATTATGATTTCAGTATTGAGTCATGTTCTTTAATAAAGTCTTCCATTCCGTCTTCTTTCACAGTAATTAATAGTTGTGTTCCAAGTTTTTGATATATTGATATCCATTAATATTAACAGAACATTTACTCTATGTGTCTTCTCTCCAGGATGCATGCAATATGAGGTAATAGTTCTACTCACACTTTACCTCACTCAACAAAGTCATGTCTAAAGAACATATTTGCAATACATTTTGGTGTTTCAACAGATATTCCACTGATCTACATAAAATGGCTTCTTCATTAGATATGTAATTTATTAGATAGTGCATTATGCAATAGTCTGTAGTCATGCAAAACTATATTTTGCTTATGCGTTCCTTTAAAACTTAGACACAAGGATTTTTTTGGTCCAAATTCCATGATGCAAAATTCAAATGAGCTCGAGTGAATAGTTTTGAGAGAAAGCTATCTTCAGAAAAGCCTATTACAGTTACTGTATCTAGTAATGTGGCCATATTATAACACATTCTAAAAAACATACATGTGTTTCTCTTCTGCTGAGCACTTGCCCAATATAGAAATATACTGCCATTAACGGGCAGACCAACAGCTGAACTCCTCCCTCTGTTTTTACATCACATACCAGAGATCCAAGGTGCCAGACAATTGGAAGGAGAAACAAGTCAATGTATTCACTCACTGCAAAGGATGTGCAGAAGGGAAAAGCTGGCCAAGGAACCATGCCATGGGAAAAAGAAGGATCCAGGTGATCAGTCCAATACAAATCATGTAGTATCTACCAGGAGAAAGCCCCACAATTCCTCTCCTGTCTTGATCTTGTCTTGCTATCACCAGGAACTCTCCTTGCTGTGAGGTTAGAGAGCACTTTCAATATGAAAAATCCCCACACAATATGAAAAGGAACCAGAATTTTTGAAGTGCTTGATAGGTGAAACACTGTGGTTATGAATCAGGAATTATGTGACTAAATATCTTTCTGGATCTTGGCTTCACTGTAGAAAAATATTCTGGCATTGTATTCACAAGTGAAAAAACTTATGTATCCTTTTAGTGTATTCCTGATATAAAATGTAAATCACAACAGATCACTTATGTAATTCAAACAGCAAACACTTCATTTGTATCCCCCCTTTATAAATAACATAATGGTATGCAATATTCCCTCATTGTGTCCTTCACTTCACTGTCTTAATTCCAGCTCCTCACCACAGTTTAGTTATTTGTTTAAAATGTCTTTGTGCAGCCAATTGTCCAATATGTACCATATACCCTGACCAGCACAGCCGAGCCTACAAAAGCATTGTTTTGATGACAAAAAAATTTGACAAGGTTCTAAGACATTTTCCAAGAGCTTATCCAGGTGCTCACACCACTAAGCACAGGATAGAAGGCCTTCGATATGGAATTGACTAAAAGGTTTGGTGTGATGACTGCACACTAATTTTTTCAGATATTCAGCTTGAAGAGTGACAGTCATTGTGTGGTACACATACAGCTTTGTTTGCACCATGATTTTTTTTTTTTTTTTTAATTCAAGATACAATAATTTAATCTCTGTGAAACTATTCTGGCATTCACTGTCTTCTTCATGACATGGCTCTCAGAGGTCAGAGACAGTTTTCTGCCAAGGTAACAACAGTTTTCTATAGATTTTGTTTTGCATTGTTAATGCTGCTTCGGCAGAACTTCTGTTATGGTCAAGACTAAACTGGAGGTCTGAGTTTTTAAGATGTTGCATAGGGTGAAATAATTGGCGACATTATTAACACAATTAGGAATGTACTTTTAAAGGATTGTGGTCACTAGGATGGTCAGTGACAGATCACCAAAGGCAAAGTTTGTAGGGATGCATAACATTTTTCATTAAAAAAATCAACATGTTTTCCTGCTAGATGGTCAACAGGAAGTAACACAAATGAACTAAATACAGAACCACAGAGTCAATAGAATTTAATGAAGTGCTTGAATAAATTGACAAAACTGGGGATATAGAGAACAAAATGTCATGCCACTAACCCTTGTTGGATGAAGAGAAAGAGGGCTTAACATGTTTTTAAGTGGAGGGATGATGGTGAAAACTGACAGAGATCTAAACCTGTCTTGAAGAGATTCAATTGCTTTCACCATTTGTGGAGGAAGTTATCAGAAAAAAATTGTTGGAAGAATGTTAGTGACTGAGTTTATGGTGGAAGTTGCTAAGGAAGTCCAGCTTTTCAATGTTAAAGAAATCCAGAAGAGCAATTAGAGCTGTGTGTTCTTACACGTGCATCTTATGTAAATTCCCAGATTTCTTTTCCCTCAATTTTGCAATAAATAAGGCACAGGTAAATATTTCATTATTTCCCAAATTTCATGAAGATAAAGCAGACTGAATGCAGGCTAAAATATCTACATACAGTAGAGGAAGTCGAGATATTTTGTAGTATCTAGCGTAAAGTGTATCTTTGTTCTATGTAAAAATATGTATCTTTTAGTATTGGAATTTATGTTTATATGTAATACTATTTCATCTATTAACACTTTTTATCTTCCAAGAAGATATGAAATACAATCCACAACAGATGCTGAGTATATAATGCATTTTTCAGGGTTACGACTTTAACAGATATTGTAATCAAATTAGTAACTGAGAAAGAAAAAAAATCAATTCACTTAAAAATTGGGGTTATTTGCATATCACCGTCACATGCAAAGATGACACAAATGCATTACTATATATTCTAACAAGTAAAAGGGATATTTCAGGAAAACTATTAAACCTGTATTCCACATTCATTTAATGAAGTCATGTTGCACAGAATGAGCTTAACATTATTTTCACTTACTGTAATAGCGTAGTAAAAGCAAATAACACCTTAATGAAAAATTTAATTTGATTGATACTCATCTGTCAAGGACAGAATCTAAAGGAATTAAGAAAATCTTTCTGAAAATATGTGAAAAGTAGAATAGAAAAAAAATGACTCTTCTAACGTGTAAAGTTTTGTGCCATCTGACAGAAGTTACTCAATATTAAAATATGAACTGAACTGGTTCAGGCCTAATGAAAAAAACATTATAAAGGCCATTCTCTCTAGAATAGGTAATGAATAACTTTTTGATTCATTTGATAAATTATCAGGATTATAGTGAATAACATAATACCTTGCATGATAAGCATAATATTTTACAACCAAACCTGAAGCTACAGTAAATCACGGTCATGCACAATGGCTACAGCTTTTCCAGTTCCTGTGTCTTTAGTCCTAATGTATCCCAGATTTAGTTGTTTTTATTGGCTCTCAGTGTTCAAGTATGTAACCAGCTCTGAACTTGAATGTCAAAATACAAAGAAAAGTGCATGGAGCCCCCTTACAACAATTTGGCACTGAAAATATAGGAAAAATAAAAAAGAAAAAAAAAAACAACACTTCAGAAATCAATATTTTTCTTCTGTAAGGTCTCCTTAGAATTATATTGAACTGAAAAATAACAGGCTTTTGCCATATGCACTAGGCAACCCCTTTGTCATTAGGGTGCAACTTAGTAAATATGGGGTAAAGTAAGATGACAGTCAGTAATTAAACTGAACAAAATCAGTATGTAGTGATCAAAACATTACCTGTTCTGCAGAAATTTTTTAATTTTATCATGCAAAGTATATATAAAATAAATTAATATTGCTAACTTTTCAGCTGTCATTCTAATTGGACAGCTTCTGCAGCCCAATGTTATGCTAAGTTTTTTCTTGTTAACTTTTGCCTGCTATCTGTTCTAAGCTTAATATTATCTCCCCTATATGTAGTACCTCCACTATTTATGCTGGGTGCTAAGAGCAATCTTGGAAACAACGTAGATTTATAATTTTTCTGGGAACAATGTTATAACGAGTTTACAGCATTACCGGTAAAAAGCTAAATATGTAAGTCTAGGTGTACAAATATATATCTATACATTTATATTTACTTATTTACACAAAATATACATCTATAATTAAATATATTCTCCATTATTCCTTTTCCTGCCTTCAAAATATTTTCTTCTGTCATGTCTAAATAATATCTAATTTCAGCTTTTAACCAATTGTTAAATAGTAAATGTTAAATTTTTAAAGTGGCAATAAGTTTTTTCCATATCTGAGAGTAAGTTTAACACTGTATTAACAGCTAAGAATCTATTAAGGTGTTTGCTAGCATTTGCCTACACAATGGACCCAGTGCAGCTTGATTTTCTTTTCTGTTATATCTATGAGTCATTTATAATTTTTTTGCAAGAGATTC
>NW_008583558.1:0-33514 GCF_000691845.1 Merops nubicus | reverse complement strand
GCTGAACTTTTCAACCTTGCCCTGGATAAAGTAAATATGTTGAATTTTTTTTGTCAGTCACTTTTTCAGTCAGATTTTCAAAAACCTGTATTTTTTTTCTAAACCTTGCCAATTTTTTGACAAAAGTGATTAAAGCATCTCAGTAATTTTCTTGCTTATTTCCAGAGATGCACAAAATTCATACTTGCTTCCCAATATCCTCCTGAATTCATATCCAATTTTTGTGATCACTCTTATCCATACACTGAAATATTTATTTCTGTACAATATTAATAAGCAATATGTTTGTCATACTTCTTTTGTCTTATCATATAATGATGAGTAGGTTTGAAATTTAATAGTCATTTTGTTGAGGGTGAAAGCGGGAATCTGGCAAGTTCTGTAAGCTCCCATAGACCTCAGTGGAAAATAAGCAGTGATGATCTTGTATGTTCAGACCCTTGAAACCATAATAATCTGAATCAGTCTTGAACAATTTCATAAACAAAGCAATAAAATGCTGGGTATAGTCATCCCCCACCCCTGCTGGCCCTCTCCATGGCATTTAATGAAAGAAGAAAAGAATTCAGTCCCAAATGACAATAGGAGAGGCATTGGAGAAGATGTTTGACTACAAAAACAAAATTCATGGTTTCAGTCAGCTATCCAAGACAACAAGGTCAGCTTCTGCCTTTGGCTTTCGAAACAAAAGCTCAAGCATACAAATCCACAGGTCAGTGGAAATGATTAGCATAAACAAAACTGGACAAACATCCTGCCATTTGGAAGCCTATGCAAATGGACGTTTTCATCATCTGGGTTCCACTAATCCACACAAAAAAATGCACATTGTAAAACAGGCGTAAACAACATCCCTTCTGTGATTATCCAATCAAAAGAAAATTCATAGTTTTGTGCAAAACAAAATGCAAATTTCATTCCTGTGTTCCATTTCACAGGGGGAAATGCCTGCAGATTTTAAAAAGAGTGGAGTTGTCCAACAGCATAATACTTTTTTTTTAAAGGTTAATTGACAACCCGAGTAAGTCTTCAAGCCTGTGTGACAGAGTCCAACTGTTATATGATGTTGCTTCTTCCCTGCATGGAGCTGCAGCAGCAGTAGTCTCTGATCCTCTGCCACATCACAGCTTTAAGTGGCTGCTTTCCACACCAATGGCACTGACACTTCTCTGGCTGCACATCTAACCCAAGACTTTGCACTTACAGTACCTGGCACCAGTTCCCAGTTCTCCTTCCCTGGATTTTTTCCAGCAGTGCTTTTCCTGGTCATATTAGAGCTCTCCAGAAGATCCCCACTTAGCAATATTTTTTTTTTTTACTTTCAAGATATCTTTTTTTCACTTGTACATTTACTGCCTCCTGCCTTATCATTGGACTAACTACAGACAAGACACTTTCTTTGAAGCAAATTCCCACAGAATTTAAATACAGAATGAATGAGATTAAAGGCTCTAGCAGAAAAAAAAGACAAAGAATATTTATTAAAGAATAATCTTTAAGCACACAATTAGACTGTTGTAGCAAGGATAAAATTGTAGTGGGTGATTCCAAGAAAAAAAAAAAAAAAAAGAGACATTTTTTCTAATAAATTGTCTTTAACCTTCCTGTATTTTCTTAGGAACTCCTAACACACAGCACAGCTGGGTAGCATAAGTTCATTGGAATCAAAACTATCTATACCCATGGAGTTAGGGTTCCAGGTTTTCATTAATCCAGTTGAAGCCAAATTACTCAGTATGCTTTTGCTACACAGAATGTCTGTTTTATAGTTTCCAGATCCTGGAAATTATTGACAATTAGGTCCATGCAAATATTGTGTTACAGTTCTCATTTTAAATCATCTAAACACTTGTATCTTTTTAAGTTCATTGGTGCAGGCTTTCAAAGTTCTCTGCTGCCTGTCTTCAATGAGTTAAAGGGTGCCTCCTGAAGCCACTTGTTTTGTATGGCAGCCTGTGCCCACTGTCAGAGAAAAACTCTTCCAAGTTGCAGTCACACTTCAACTAGTGACTAAAGATCACACCTTTACCCTATTTTCTAAACAGCAGTTAAAAATATTTACCTTCTTTCCATTATTCAAAGGGAGAAAACCACAGCTCAGAAATTACTATTCCCTCTGATACACTGTGGAGCCAAAAGGGAGAGTAGGAAGTGCAGAAATATACCATAAACATTAGTCTAGCAGCTTGAGAATAATCTACAGCTCCCCACTACCTTGAGGAATAAACCACATGCACCATGCAGACAATTTAAGTTCTTGCTTGAAGGCACATGGATACTCTGCGGCCTCATTTAAGATTCCCCTCACTGTGAAAGCAACGGCTCCCAACTGTTTAAAAAAAAAAAAAAAAAAAAAAAAAAAAAAAAAAAGAGCATCCAAAAGTCAGCAGAAATCTCTCCAAAAGGTTGCAGGGGTATGTTTGAACAAGGCCTAGCTGTGCAGTAGGACTGAAAAACTTCTGCCTCTTTTCAGCTTTGTAATCCCTCTGGCTTTCTCCATGTTGTTTGCCTGCTACATTCTGCTGTCATTTGTGTGGTGGTGTTAGGAGATGCATTTCTCATTGCCTTCATTTGTCCCATATCTTACTTTCAGATGTAGACAAATGTTATTTAAAGTGCTTTTCAGTACACAGCTCCTTCCACAGATATATTGCTAGTCTCGCTCACAATTCTAATGAATAATGTGTCAATGTATGGAATCACCTAAGGAAATTAAGGAAACTATCAGTCATCATTTGAATGTGAACTGTGAGCAGGTGCAAACCCAAATTTATAATATCATAGAAGGAAACAACATAACTGATTCTACCTTGACTTTCACTGCTTACAGTTCTGTTGTACTTATTCACTAGAAAGTGTTATTTTTGGCTATGCTACAGAAGCTGCCAGGATAAAAACTCTTGGATTCAGCCCCATTAACTCCTCCCAGAATCCTGCCTAGAGGATATGGTGAATAAATTTCTGTAAATATACAGTCAGTTCTCTTTCCACACAAAGATCCACCAACACGGGAAGGCCAGATATTCCCCCCTGGAAATCATAATTAATACAGTATAACTAGAAATTTCTCATCTGTTGTACCGTTGTTTTTAGTGCCTATCTAGATATACAAAGATTGTAAACTCAATATTAAAGGAAAAACAACTTTATGTGATCCACATATCCCATTAAATGATCCACAGGTATTCTAGTGCATTTTGAAAAGGTGACCAAACCTGTAATTTTCACAAGCTTCATTTTTGTTCCCAAAGGCACACTTAACCCGTTAACAGCCTCATATCATATTTACCAACACCTCTAAAAATAGAAAGCTTTGTAAATATTTTTGTTTCTGGAAATTTGCTTTGAAGGCTTTTAAAGTTGTATGAAAACTCTTTTTGCTGTGAGGAGTAAGTCTGGAGGTGGCTAAGGGTAACATTTCTGCCAACTGTGTGGCAAATATAACTTTGAATGCAGTGGTAGAGACTTTTGGAAAATCTTTTTATAATTAGGACAGAGCATGCACTGAAGGGTCACCATTTCAAGTTATCAGTTAATCACAAAACAGACTGAATACAAATTGTTTCATTTGTCTGCTGTGTGGGACACAAGGACATTGCAAGATGTGTCTCTTCAGTTAGATATTTCACCATACAACAGTCTTCATCAGGCATCACTTTTTAGCATTTGCTCTATACAGCACCAAAAGCTCCAGCCAAAATTCACATACCACTGTGTTAAGATCTTTGCAAATCTGTGAAATATCTTCTTTTTCCTTTCTTTGTTTTCCCAAAAGACTTTCAAACTGATTGTTCCTATACTGGAATGATATTATTCTGAGTACTTTTCTCTCTAGACTATGAAAGAGATCATGAAGAAACACATTTGATTGAGAGATGTGATAGATCTAGGTAGGAAAAATTGTGTCCTAGTTAATTATGTCAACTTTTATATGCATATATACGCACTTTTAACTTGTTGTTTGCTTATAATAAGCAAGAAAAGAGTCAACTCATTCCAGCCATTGCTGGTTTAGTTGTTGAGATGCTAAGTACTGAAATCCATCAGAAAGATCAACTAAGCATAAAAAAAAATACTTGTAAGAATGAAGACATAAATAGCTATATGCTAGGTAGTGAATCTTACCTTTATAATGTAGACTTTTTATTCCTTTAACTTGCTATCTAATTATATAACAGCAAAAATGTCCAAACATATTTTTTGAAAGTTTAAAAATTGCTCGGTTTTCAAATATGCTTAACAACTGTCATGTTTATAATTGTAAGTCAAAACTAAAAAGTTATATAAATATTGATGTTGTGAATTGTTCCCACTTGTTTGCTTGCTTAAAACAATATGGGATATGGGGTTTAAACAAAACAAAACAAAATAAAACACAGCAAAACAAGGGGGCTTTTCCTTTTGGTGTGTTGGTATGTTTGTTTTAAGGGAATATTATAAGTAGCTGCAAGTGGCATTAACATCCTTTTCTCATTTAATCAAGTCTGTTTGTCATTAGAGTGCCAGAATACTCTGGATTAGCTGAAGTGTTGAGCAGTGCACAATACACAAAAAAATGTTATAGGAATTTGAGCAGGTTCAGCATCTTTTAACAATATCTTAAAAGACATGTGGAATTGCTAAAGTTTGTTTCCCTCAACAGATTTTAATATTTTGCCTGAGTTTTATTTACTTATTTCTTCAAATAAAGAAAATACTTTCAAATAAAATAGAACTCTGTTTTTATTAAAAAGAAAGGTAAAACATGTCTGAATTATTATTATTTTTTCCTATTCATTCAGCATTCAGTCTTAAGCCCACACTGTTTGAGCTACCAATTGTCCCTCCAAGGCAGCTGGGATTGGCTAAGTTTTGCTCCCTGTCCCAGATTTCCATCTGGATCTGGGTGGTTTTGGTTCTGGGTTTCCATGTGAGGAATTCTTACCCTGAGGCAGATGCACCAGACCCTCTCACTGAAGCATGATTACTCCTTTCCAAGGCTAAGGAGCCTATTTCCCCACCCTCCCTTTCAAATTCAGTCTCACACTTGTGGGTTGTTTTGTTTGTTTGTTGCTTGTTTTTCTCATAAGCAGGAGGCTTTGCTCATTCACTGCTTCAGTTATTCTTATTTTGATTTTTAGTGGGAAGTCTTTCTGCAGTGTTAGACCATTCCCCTGTACACACTTGTGGCTTAGCTTAATCAGATTATTTATCTCAAAAAAGCAAACTTTTTATGAGAATATAGAGTTGTTGATTTGTGTGCAGAAGACCACATTTTCATTGCTTAGTGAATCCATCTTTATGTTGTACTTTTCTTTTACAAGTTCACACACATCAAGGAAAAGGCAGAAATAGACTCAAGAAGAAATCTGTGGGAAAGACTTTGATAAGCTCACCAGTGTCAATTAGTCTCTGCCTCTAGCCTTGTTGATTCTTCTCTCATGTGGATATTCCTAAAACATATTTCTTTCATCTCCATAACTAGCTCCTCCCTGGGACACTTTTCTTCCACAAGACACTCTGAATTTGGAAACCATGTGGATCCTAAGGCAGAAAGGAATGATGGTCCTGTCCATTTCTTGAATAACCAACTGCCAAAGTTCTGTGGAAACAGCTATGCTGTTAGTATATAAGCATTTACATAGTCATCATTTTTATATAATGTCTTTCATCTCCAGTTTTTGGTTTTTATATTTCAAGATTCAGCCTCATCCATCATTACATTGCTGACAAATGGTATTAATATTCTTTTTCTGCCAAAGAAGTACAAAGCGTACAGAGCACAATTGTTATCATTTAACCTGACCTAAATACTGTATAGGTCTTTCTGCAAAAGAAACATTCCATTCATTTCTAGGTATAAGGGAAGGAAAGATCAGCTGAAAATGTAAAGCCATCTGCTGAAATGATGTTTCTTGTTTTCTTCTTCTGGCAGCTCGCTTCTTTATGTCTTAGTTTTTCTTAGTTTTTCATAACGTGAAAAATAATTTAGAGAAGAGGCAGAAGAACATTTAAAGTCATGAGGCTTGTTTATTCTTTTTTGCTATCAGTGATGTTACAGGATTCAAAACAGACTTCTCTAACACTTCTTTTTTCTCTGATATAAGAAGTTTTCTATATCCAGGTTTCGTTTTCTTGAAGCTGTTAGCTCCTTCAGCCCATGCTGTTTTCTCTTGTCATTTCTGTTTGGCTATCACTTGAATTCTAAAGCTGGGCTTGTGGTGGGCAAAATGCATTATATATATTGATTATATATGTGGTATGCAGAATGCACACAGCATTATTTCCTTGCGCATGTCTGACACCAACATTGCACTTAAGATCAGAACTTGGAAAGGATTAAAAAATCCTACAATCCTACAATGACAGTATAAGGTTTGAAATTCCAGAAAGAGATTCATAGCGCTTTCTGCACTTTCTTGACCTCAGTAACATCTCCCAGTTGCAGAACCAGCAATTCTGGCTGACACTAGTTAGTGAGGAGATCTGAGGAAACGTTTTACAGTATTTGTTACCACACTTGAGCATCCAGGCTTTTAAATCCTTGCTATGCCAAGCTTACTAGGATGTGCTGAGAGAAATCTGTGCAAGATCCTTTCTTTGCTGCATTTTGGACCCAAAGTTCTTTGTTATGCAAATGCAAACCAGGCCAGTGGAAGGGTTTGGCAGTGCTATGCAAGCGATACAGACAGTTAGCATGCAGTGAGCATGTGTCTTTCAGCAAATAACTCTTTGCAATGTTTGGTAAAAAATTATTACCATCTGCTGAAGAAGAAACTTCCTCAAACACACAGACCAGCTACAATCCAAACAAGATTTTCTACAAGTGGGCATGTACATTACAGAGCCAATCGTGCCTACTAGCAAAACCTGCAGCCACAGTAGACCACAGGTGTCTTTCTTCTGAAGTTTCTTAGTGTAGTTGTAACCAGACAATTTCCTGTACCAACACTGGGAATTGCAGGGCCCTTGGGAAGCCACAGGGCTGGTTTGTGTTTCTCAGAACAACTGGAATCATTTCTTACCATTCCATCCATACCACCTGTGAGGAACCTGCACCAGAGGCCAGGTAACCTGGTCCCTGTGTCCAGGGAGTGAGGGAGCAGCTCCACCTGGTCCTTTCACATACAACCCTGTCTCCAACAGGCCCTGTCTTCTTTTCACCCTAAACTCTTACAAACTGTAATAGCACAAAATCCAGGCAGTACTACCTTGGATATTTGGTTATTGTAATACTTTATGACTTGGTATCTCCAAAGGACATGGAAAGAATGAGTAGATATATTGCATTACAGAGTCAGAGGATGAATCAGTACTTTGGCAGTCATTAGGAAGTTCCGCAACGATACAAGCAGAACTTTCAACTGAGATTGTAACTTCTAGCACATAATACATAGACTGAGACTGGTGCTTACCTGATATCTAACTGTCATTCATTATCCTTTATTGCCCCTGTAAACTGGGACTTGAGGTCACAAGGAGGGCAAAGCTGAGCCTTGTTCTACCATGAGGAAATCTGAGAGAACGATTGCACTTCCACACTAATTCAGATAAGAAGACAGATGGTCAGTACCACACCATCAAGAACTGGGAAATGAGCCAATAATGGGATATCTGAGAAGATCAGGGAGCAAGCACACATCTCTTATCTGCTCCTTTTATGGAACTGATAACCAGGTCAGTTCCCCTATAAACCATCCAAACTCTTGCCACTAAAGACAGTTTGTGGTAATAACAAAAATAACAAAATAACTAATTACAAACAAGCTGGTAATACAGTTCTTCCACATGTATTCTCTTACTCTAGTCTACTGAGCACAAAGGACTGTGCTCTACAAAGGCCTGACATACACTAAAAGAAAACCTGTGTATTCTCTCATCAAAACCCATTCAACTTCTCATATATTGCTGTGACACATCAATAAGAATACACACTGCTGAAGTAGTAACTGGTAGCAAAACACCAGTAAGGAGAGATTATAAGAAAAAGGATCCAAGGAATAGCAGATCTTAAAAACAGCTGAGAATTACTTGAGTTTCAATGTTGAGAATCATTTTGGTTTTAACCTTAGCTCCAAATTCTCATTCTGAGTTTCACTGGTGCTGTTGAGTATACATGCCTAGTATACATTTATTTCTACAGCAAAGCTACAACACAGCTTGGCACAGTTCACAATCCTTTGATCAAAACCTATTCAGAAGTCAAATACTATACATGAGCACAAATGAAGTAGCAAAAATATAATTTTACTTAGATAATTCTGTTTTTGTTTTTTATTTTCTTATTTCTTATTTGTCTAAAATACACCTGCTGAGCCTTGTTTGCCTCTTCTTTTGCCTCTCAGTGTGGTCATATGAAGAGCACGGTCTACACAAGACCAAACACTGGAGAGAAGGTTGTGTTCCCCCTTATTAAGCATGCCTTCACATCTGCACCAGGGCTGGCAGAGTAAGCTGACTTTGACAAAAACAACTACATCGAGTGCCTTTTTAATCATCCACTTTCAGTAGAGATACTCAGTGCCATTACCTCCACAGTCTGAGCAACGGTGCTGTGTGAGGGGAAAACATCCTGTGATTAATACCAGTATCTCTCATTTGTAAAAGAAATTTGATAATCACTGGACAAAAAATTCAGACTCTAAGCAATATTTTCTGATTTGGGTACCTCACACAGGCAACTAGTTAAATAGTTTGTCTTATAAATAATAGTGCCCTGACTGGGGCACTATTACTGAAGTAATAACATTCCCAAAATGAAAGCAATGCCTTAAAATTGCTTTCTTTTGGGAATAAGGTAGTTTTCATGACAAAGATGACACCCATAGTTCAAAGACTATGTTAATAGCTGAGGAATAAATTTAGTGCTGTTCATATACAACAAAGTACATTTCTTCTCTACCTTCATTCTTTTAGAGTTACATAATCTTTTTTCCTAATTTAGTAAGTGTAAAATCAATTCTGCAGCAGTGAAAATCAGACTTGGCTATAAAATTATGTAGTAGCAAATTGTATGCAGATTCTCATTCATTCAAACCCTGGACAAGGCACTGCACTAGCAGAACTTAATAAGTAGGTGCTGGAGTTTAGCAGTTCATTTTGGATCTGATTTTGAAATGTACCTCCTCAGAAATGCTGAGTTCTCCAAAGTCTTCAGGCATGGCACTGACAACTTTCCAAGTGACATTTGATTGTTTTCTCAGGCCAACGAACTTCTCAGGTACTCAAAGTGTTCTATGAGAGGGCCATTCTTATTTGGCATAAATGCAAAGACACCAGCTGACTTCAGGGATAAGAATCTATTTTGTTAGGCTTTTTGGTTTATTTTGGGTATCTTGCTTGTTTGCTGGGTTGTTTTTTTGTTGTTGTGTTTTGTTTTTTTTTTTTCCCCATTAAATTACTTTAAGATATTTCAGAAAACTACTGCTTGAGCTTGGATAGTTTCATCCTACAGAACACAAAATAATTTAAAACTGTCAGACTCAACACCTTATAAATTAATGAAAAATTATATTTCTCTATATCAAAAAGAAGCAAATAAAAAGGAGAATCAAAAAGCATAAAGTCAAAAAGAGCAGTCTTTCTTAGCACAGCTTTGATGAATTCATCAGACCAGAAAAGTCACAGGTTAGTGACTGTTGATAAAAGAAAATCATGGCTCCTGCATCAAAAGCCCTAATAGCGCAGAAAAGGCTCCAAGCACTAAGAGACCTCATTTGTGTTGTTTTCTAGCAACAGCCTGTCCTCTATTTAATTTTATCTCAGTAAAGTTATGCTTTCAGTATGTTTTAGTGATAGATTTTGAGCACTATCACTAAAGATTTATTAGCAATACTTTGCAACATGGAATCTTGGAAGAACATTTCAGCGGAATTCAGCTGAACATTTCAGCTTTGAGATGTGACATCTCCTCTTTGGACTACTCTCACCTGTTTTATCTGGCCATGGTAGTAGACTTAGTTCCAGAGAATTTCCACAGACAGCTTAAAATCAGACAATTATAAACGAAAAATTGAAGAAAGCAAACTTCAGCTAATTATGTTGAAGAGCTACAAATACTAAATATTACTTTTTTTTTTTTTTTTTTTCTGTATGACATTAGGAAAATGTTTTGACCTGGGAATTTAGGAAGAAATATACTGCTCTACTGAGACATACCAACAACACTTTCTCTAAATATTGCTTCATAACTCCTCAGTATTCAACAAAAGATAAAATGTATTAGTACAAACAAACTTATCCCACTTGACCTTCTAACTCATTTCTAAATCAAAACTCCTTCATATGTGAGTTGTAAACTTTTTGATCTGCAGTCACAGATTTTTCCTGTATCTTCTGATACGAATCTGAGGGTTATAAAAAATGTAGACCTATTCTACCTCTTTCTGTGGAAGTAGAAATTCATAGTTTTTCTTCATATTATTGAAACAAGGGATAAATTGAAACTAAAATAGTCTAATGCTTTAGAGTGAGCGGATTTATCATTCTAAAATATGAACAGTCTGTTCCATAAAATATTAATAGCTATTTTTAGATACTTGTACATGACAGAATACAAGTAAACCAAAGCTGACATGTAAAAAGAGGTTGTACATAGTTTACTTTCAATTTTATACAAGGTTTAAATTAGCTACAGTGTGAGGAATGCCTTTTGAAAGAAAATTAGTTTTTATTCTAGGAACAACTGCATAAAGAAACCACAGGGGCAAAAAAATCTTTGCTGTCCTTTAAAATTCAGACACACCCTGAACTACACCATTCAGTTCAGTTGCAGTTGTGCTTGAGTCTGAAAATGGCAGAGATGACACATTGGGGCTTGCACATAAGCAGAGTAAAGATCAGCCAAACCATGTCTTTACAATTCCTCTTAATCAAGCCATTTAACAGGATTAAAAAAAGAGGCCTGAAGGACAGCCTGTACTTCCAAGTAAACATCACATCTTATTGCCCTGTTTAAACTAAAGAATCTGGGAAGGTTTCCCAAGTTTCAGGTCCAGTTCTTTGTGCAACCACAGTCAAATTCCCTGTTGTGCATTGCATCCACTCTGCTGTGACATACAAAATGGGGCCTTAGGCCATAGGGAGCTGCAGAAATCCACGTAATGTCCCTGGCTTGTGTGATCAGAGGATCAATAGTCTGAAGAGCACTGTAGCTTCCAGTTCAGGTATCATGTGAGAGACCAAATACATGGAGAAAAAAGAGATAATGAGGAAGGACAAAAAGTTTAAATATCCTGTATTCCATAAGGAACTCCTCACAAAGAGTTGCAGAAATGCACACTTCACAATACATTTCAACAGCAAATCAAAAGACTTTAGTTCAGCTGGCTTAAATCTAGACCTTTTACATTAAGCCTATCTACCTGCAAATATCTAGCAACCAAGTCTAAAATAAAATCCCTTAAAAGTCAACCTCATAATTTAGTTGTGGTCAGTTCACATTAACTATAACTCATGCTTACACAGCAGGTACAGTTGAATACTAATTAAACTTTCATGTTACTATATTGAGAAAACAGGTCAGGTGCCTTTGTAGTATTATCTCAAGCATCCTACCCTATCAAACAATCTCAATGTCCTTGTTTATCTCAAGCCACACCATACTTAATCTGTAAGCCAGAAGATACCCACAAAGCAGCAGGAGAAAAATAAGTAAATTAAGAAAGATGAATAGAAGTCCAAGAATGACACTGGATATCACAGTATAAATATCATAGATTTTGACCCCTCACACTTGTTGAGAACTAATTTTACCAAGTCAGACACCAACTGGAGAATATTCGCTACAAGAACAGCACAAAGAAGGGTTGTCATGGACTACAGTGCCAGAAGAGTCACTGACCTGCCTGAACGATAATTATGCCTGACTTTGATCTTCCTGGATCTGTAGAGTTCCAAGAAGACAAAGGTTTACAGTATATGCAATAGATTATAAATTTAAAGATACAGAGCTTTTGCCACATAAACACTAAAAAAACATTTTACTCTTTTAATCATCCTTGTATATTTGCTTCTATGTCATAAACATGTTTTTTGCATATGTTTACTGTGTACATCAGATAAGCTCAGTTCTCCTGGAGACTGATTTTGTTCCCCTAGTCCTTACTCTATGCTCATAACATAGGCTTCATCTAGATAAGCATTAATGTAAAAACTTAGAAAAGACCAGCTGATGCCTCTTTCTGAACAGATAAGAGTAATAAAGTAGCTATCCCTAGGTTAAAAAAAAAAAAAGGGAACAACAACTGAGACATCTTACTTTGCTGAATAATGCTAAAATGTCCTTTCCAGGGACAAGAATTGTCATAAAGTCAGAAGAACAAAAAAAAAGTTTTATGTACACTTAATCCTTCTTTGTTTTTTTTTCTACATTTAGTAATTGTTTTGTTGTTTTAAACGTACTAGACTCTCCTCATATGGTTTCCATACACAAATTACAACCTATTCTTGAATTTTTTTTTTTTCTAAGCAGCCTAAATTTCTCTTTCCTGTTGTTGTTCATAGCCACACATAATTGAAGAAAACATCCTTAAGCACTTTACAGTTAGCATGTCTGTCTCAATTGTCTGTGTTTTAACTAAGTTGTTTTACCTAGTTATTTTAAAACTTTCTCATGAATCCAATATTATTTTTGTGATCCTTCCCTGAACTGCATCCAGTTTACTAATGTATTTTCAGTAGTGAGATGCTGAGAGTTGTGGAGTGTTCCAGATGCAACCTAACTGAATCTCTAGGAAGTTGCAGTTTCACATCCCTGCACTATGACATGAACGTTTTTATGTCTCAGCCCAAAATGTTGTTGGCCTTGTTTACTGCCACATTGTATTTCCAGCTAATCCTTAGAACTAGACATTCATGCTGCCGTTTCTTTTTGGCATCTCTGTTACAAGTCCATGTTTTGCATTAATTTCACCAAATATATCTCATTTGCATGTTTCCAGGTGGAATGAACTCTCTTCTGCTCATAATTTTAATCTTTTGATCATAATGTTAATATTAATATTAACATTGTTAACATTATCTGTGTTAACTGTTTTGGGTTTCTCTCTACTAAACTTAAATAGAGCCAAAGGGAATGTTATGTAACTATGAAGAAGTACTTACTATTGCACTCCTTTTCTACATCTTCTCAAGCTTTGTGTCACCAGGGCTTTGTTTGTTTGTTTGTTTGTTTGTTTGTTTCTGATTGAACTTGAATAGAAATTAAAACACTTGTGAAGCATGATTTTCCCAATTAACATATTTCTTAACCTTCATTCTTTTATTTTTCATTTTAACTTTTTATTTACCCAGAGTTATAAGTTTTTTCCTACTGACTACTTAATTACACATCTCTAAATGGGTACCATTATAGCATGGTTTATTTATATAGCAAAGCAATAGAATTGCCTTCATAAATATTTTGTGTGGAATTTCAAAGGTATAAAAATCAGGTTGTATTTGATATCACCTTCAAGTGTTTTCCTACCATGTGTATTTTATTACATATCTACTATTTCAAAGGCAATCTGGCAATCACAATATCCCGTGTTAAAAGGCAAACTGTAGAAAACATGTATAAAGGAAATAAATTTCTTTTTGGTTTCTATATCTTTTATTCTTAAGAAATCCTACTTCTTCCATGCAGAGAGGGGGAAAAAAAATCCAATAATGTCCATTTCTGCTAATGTCTGGTTTAGATAACTATCATATAGAAAAATGTTTTAGACCACTGAAGACAAAACCTTCTAAAATTATTAAAGTACCTTGTTAGTAGTGTTTTATCTACTTTAATGTCTGTAACTTGATTATTTTCTAAATAGAACTCAAGAAAGAGCTCATCTGGGCTTGTTAACCCTTACTCCCTCCATCTGAAGTGATGTGTACCATCTGGACACACACAAAGTCTGCCTGTCCATCCCAAACTTGCTACTCCACTGCTAACTGCTTGCCCAACACAGAATGACAGTATCATCAACAGGCAAACCAGCAATTAAGGTACTCCCTCCACTCTTAAAACATACACCAACAATCTAATGTGCTGGAACACTGAAGGGACAATAAGTGAATGCATTCACTCACAACACAGGACGTGCAGAAGGGAGCAAGCTGGCTGAGGAACCATGCCAGGGGAGATGGAATCAGCCAGATGAGGAATCCAGTTATGTAGAAGTCTCCCAAAGAGAGACTCAGCTGTCTCCCCACTGCGCTGGGAACTCCAACTGCTATGTACAGTCATGGAGCTCTTCTAATAACGAAAATCCCCACACAACACACCCACTGTGTAAACAAACCTCCTAAGCCCACTGCAAGCAGGGTCAGCTCTTACAGAGGTGGCTTCTTGCCCCGCTCCAAGTTAGTGTGGAAGGCAGGAGCACCTGGTGGTGATCTCCTCATCAGTTCCCACCCAAGGCTGACCAGACTCTGGGTGAAAACCAGTCAGGAGGGTCTTTCTTTCCTGATTGTGGACATCATCTATATGCTAACCCTCATTCAAGGCTGGGGTTTAACCCCAGCACTTCAGTTACTTATATCAAAAGATTTAACTTGAAGCAGTATACAAGCTAATTTATCTGTCAGAAAACAAAATATTACACAGATAAAACATATTTAGCTTTAAAAGGGTATGTGATCTGCCAACAATGTTTAGGAAAGGTATTTTTCTGTGGGTATCAGAATAATAAATGTCTAAGAAAAAAGTTGAACGAAAGCATATACAAGTCTTAGAACTTTGTCTAGTACCTCCAGAAAAGATTAGTCTTTATAACCTCCTTGATGTTTGCTCCAGCTTGAGTAGATCACCACCTGCAGAATTCTCTCTGCTGCACACCTTTCACTCCACTAGCTTTTCTCCAATGAATTCTTACAAATTTGCATTTAATCATAATTATTTTACTTCCAAGAACACAGCCATCATTTCTTGGAACTACTCTGATTTATTTACTACAGTGGTGCACAGTAGTAGTTTCTGGAAGGCAGATATTTATTTTCGATGTCTAAAAATAACAGTCTTACATAGTCTTTGAGTGTTTTAAACCCAAATGTGTAGAATCCTCATAAATTTAGCTGTTGTCATAAGGAATGTACATTTTAGGGGGGTCCTAATCTCATGAAATCAGGCATAAAACTGATATATGTTTAAATTTCCAGAGGACTCCATTCCAGTTGTAACTCTGCTCCAAATCAAAATAAAAGTGTGCACTTTAAATGGAGATTTTAATATCTGCACAGCTCAGTCACTCTCATTCAGGAAAGGGTTTGAATACAAATTGTCAGCTTGGGCTAATTTCTAATCAAGGTTTCCCTTACACCTGATTTACATAATCTTATCTCTCAGGACTCTAGTTCTGGTTAGTGAATTATCAGGACAAAAATTTTCAAGGTGAATTTCCACCTATTTTCTCATTTGAACCTCAGACTGTTTATGGTGACTAGAGCAGGAAGGAATCTTATTCATAAACTTACCTTATATCTGATCTTCATCTATATCCACATGTCATTTGAAACACTTCATGTGGGTTTCTTCACAATACATAATACAAATTTAATTTCTGATTTTAAATTAATTATTTTATGATTCTTGAATTCTGCCTGAATGTTTCATGCTCTGTTCTCATGAAATCTGATGGCTTCAGTCAGATATTTCATGTGTAAGGCTGGAAAGTAATAAAAATAAACACCTCTGAAAATTAACTTTAATCTTTATATTTTATAGAACCGTGCATCTTTATTACACTGTTTTCAAAAGAGAATTGAATACTTCGAGTAGATCTTAATCAGGTATAAATTCACAGTCTAAGTGGAGCTGCACCAATTTAGACATCTTGAAGATTTGCTTATTTATGTTTTTATGAAGGCATTTACAAATTTACTTATTACATTTCATATAGTTATGCATAGAGATGTATTTAGTAACAAAAATAAGAGCTGCTCCCACTAAAGGTTTAGCTGGCCATGTGTCTAATCTCCTGCACTGGCCAGCAGAAGCCAAGCCCTTGCTGCACCATGATCAGTGCATTTGTGTGACAGGCATCATCTCACCACATCAGAGGATAATTCTGACAACTTCCACAAAAACTGGAGGCCTCCTGGTTGTGACTGTGGTTGGGTGAAGCTCACACAGATTTCCCAGCACATGGGGTTGCTCCTCCAGTGTTTGCTGCCAGCCATCAGGGTTGCCTCAAATACTGCACTGCTCTACTACCATGAGGAAGAGTCACAGGACAGCAGCTCTTGTCTACCCCTCTGTTCTTGTCCCAGCCTCTAGCCTCATGGAGCTTATCATGTTTCTGACATATAGCCCTCTCCCTGCACATCGCTTCAGCCTCTCTTGAGGTATGTCTCACTTTGTAGAACCTGATGAGAATTTCTACTTTTCCACCTTCTAAAATCTCCAGGTAAGCAGTTTTCTGCTCCATGAATAGTTTCATTTATAGCATATCTCAGTTTTGTAAGAACTTTCCCAGTAAATAAAATTATTCCGGTTTCTTATTTCAACTACTGCCTACACAAAAACTAAAGGGACTATATTTCCAAAATGATCTTGTAAATCTCCAGACTATAAACTGTCAGTCTGTCATTTTCAGTCTCTGGACTTACAAAATAAAGGAAGCATCTTTCTAAACATTCTAGAGACTTAAGTGGAATATACATAGAAGTGACATGTCCAAAAATACAATAATGAACACAGTAATAAAAACTAACAGGTACCATAAACATTTCATCTTTCCCCATTTTTTCTTACGCTTGAAAAAAATCTATATTCATGTGCGCATAAGCAAATCATGTATCCTGGACTTTGGCATAAGTGAACTATTTCTTACCTAGGCAGTGTATATTATGAGGTAAAATAAATGCACATGGACGTGGTAAAAGTTACCTAGTAAGTTAGAGATGTCCCTGCTTATTTTAGGAGGGTTGGACTACTCGGCCTTTAGAGGTCTCTTCCAACCCATACATTTTATGATTCTAAGATTTTCTGTAAGAAGTAATATGTGGATGTTACCTACCTACCCTCACTATGGATTTTCCTTTAAACATTCTCATCTGATTTTACACAAGAAAGTTGTAAAGTTCTTTGGTTTAGCATGAGAGTATTATCTTTTAACATGTCCTGGTTTTTAATTTCTAGCCTTCAGGGGCAATGAATTGGCTGCCTAGTGTAAGGCTATGTTGCATTTCATACTGTTTTAGCATAAAGCACATATTTCATTATTCTTTAAAATGGATTTCCAAAGTTTTGAGATGTGAGTTTACAGACTAAGTGAGAAAAAAAAGTTTACTTCTATCAACTTATACTGTTAGCTACATAAGCAAAAACTACTAGCATTAGGCAATTACCAGTGCCTCAGATTCCTAGTCAGCGGAAAGATTTATAAATTGATGAATTTTTAAAGTAGCTGAGCAAGTTTTACCTCATCCATCAATGATTTTTACTTTATTCACAAATTATTCAGCTGATTTTCACATTCTGGTTTATCCCAAGTTTCCTCAAATATATCTGTGGAGCTTCTCCATCTCGCTTCAGAAAAGCTCTCTTGTCAAGCAGAAACCTTATACTCCTTACTTGGCTTGATTGCATCACATCATAAGAAAAATACTGGACATTTTCAACACTTATAGTTCCAATTTTAAATCCTTTGAACATTTCCTAATATTTATTTTAACTATTTGATGAATAGTTCTTAGGAGCATAGGTTGTTCCCTTTATTGATGCTTACAGTAGCATTTGGACTTTCTGTTTGCTTGTGTGATTTTCCACTAGCATGACAGACAGACAGCAAGAGCATGTATATTTCTAATATTAAAAGACAAAGTGTTATTAGGCAATGTTCAAAATCAACTCAAGGACAGAGAAGATTGAAAATATGGAGAAAAAAATCCTGGAATACATTTGAAAGCAGAGCTGATGTTTGTTTTGTCAGCTGTTGCTATCAAAGCATGACTTGTATTAATAGCCATTAAAATTATAACATGCTGCTGTCTAATCTGCATTAGAACTTCCATGAGCTCCATGCCTTAAAAGCATCAATTTTTAGTCTATGCACCCGGTGTGGACAGAAGGTTAGTAGTCATATTCACCATTAGAAGGGAAAAAAATAAAAATAAAAAAAAAGATCCAGGTATCATTCAATATTTCTGCAAATAACATATTGGAAACTTTGAGGCAGTAAAAGAGTATCCCTGAATATTATTATTGCACTAGAAAAATGTTTGGGAGCTAATGAAAAAGAAGAAATCACTGCATAATGAAAGTCGCCTATTCATAAAAATGTGAAGATACTGTAAATTTTTCTGTTATTATATTTTTCAGGGCCAACATATAAACTCCCAAATCATATGTCTGTCAGAGGTTGACCTTGCATGGCCCAAGCTTTATTGCTTTGCCCAAAATAAATAGCATGGAAGTTATACTATATGAGTTCTTATCGTAATATTTCCCTGTCCAATTTATCTCCTCTACAAGACGTGACTTAAAATCTTCAGGCAGCTTTAAAGAAAATACATAAGCTTCTTGGAAAGAATGTACTGACTTAAATGAAACTTGCCTCAATTAAAACCCCACTGGTGGGATATATTTCTTCATATTATCACACTTATTCAGAATAATAAAGAACAGCTGATAGGATTTTGTTTTTTTATATCATTACATCCTGTTTACCGCTTCTTGTAAAACTCCCTTTAACACAAATGTATGCACATGTATATAAATGTATATAAGCACTGCAGGTGAGAGGAGATCTTGGATTAAACTTTTTTTCAGGCAGCTATCTTCCACCTAATCTTTAAATGATATTTCACATTTAGATTTATACTGGGCTTAGGTCTAATATTTGCACATTGTTTTTCGTTACATTAAAACTCTATAATGCAAATGTAAGTTGAGAAACAGGCTGCTAATTGCTATAACGAACAAGAAGTAAATTTACAGAAGCACTGCAAGGACAGAAGTACAAGGAACTAGTGGAACCTGTTGTGATGACTTCTTAATGATGTTTTTAAAAACCCTTTTTATGTCCCTTTTCCCTCCTTCTCCTATTCGATTCCCCTCATCTGTAGAGAATTTTCCTAGATAGACATAATATTCACCTTCTTTTTTAAAATCTACTCATTTAAAATAAAACCTCTTCTGGCTGTTTAGATTTAGAGTATAATACTGACACGTTTTTTTACTTTGCAAGACTGCCAGAACATTAAGAGAACAGCAAGTATAATAATACAAAAATACATACATTTTTATTTCCCCAATGATTGTGAAACTTCTGTGTGAGAATGCTAACATTACAGAAAATCTAATCCCAAGAACTTCAAAACTTTGTTTCCAAAGAAAATCTTTGAATGGAATTATAAAAACAATAAATGTAATACATGTTATAAATACTAAATAAGTCCTCCAACTGCCTGAGCTCTGGACACTGTAGTAATATGTCTGTTTTAGTGGAAAGGAGAGAAAAACCGGGATCAACCAAACCATGCCTTCTTCAGTGGACTTTATTCCTTGTGAGCAGCACTGCAAAGAAAAGGTAAAGCCAGTTCTCATTACCTTATCACAAGTTTTACATTTGTTTAAGTTCTTGACTCATCATTAAGCTCAGCTTTCAATAAAAGAAAATACACTAAAATATGAAAGTGGCAGCAAAGTGAACAATAAAGGATTATTAAAAAAGAAAGAAATAAAAACCACTGTAAGTACTTCCGTATTTTAATTGTGTCACATAGAAATTAGTTTAATATGCATATAACAGGTGTCTTTCTAGGTGTCTTTCTGTATGTATTTCTGCCCAACCATCTGCCTGCCCCTCCCTTTCTAGTAATTTTGGAACCCATTAGCCAGTTTTACCTAGATGAAAAAGGTCAGTTGAAGTCTCAACTTCATGAATCTCATGAAAATCAGTTGGGTTTGGAAGAAAGTTCCTGATGGAATGTAGGAAAGGGAAGCAAAATTCCAGATTTATACACTGAATTTTTGCAGCTTCCTCTTGGCCAAATAACATGTTCTCACTGGCCTGACAGATCAGCAGGCACACATCCCCAAACTAGGTGTAATGCTTACCCTGGGGCAATTACAGGAAAAATGGGATTACTGAAATGTGTGGGACTGCAGGGAGAAGAATAAATCTTTAGGAAATCAGACAACATTGATTTCATTGCTCAGAAAAAAATTTGCCTTAAATCTCATCATTTCAAGTGATGACAGATGGATATGACAGTTTAATTGCTTTGTTTTCAGGTCACTGCATATTGTACATTCTGCTAAAGAGTAGAAGGGAGAAGGATGACAATGTGCTGTTTTCTGGATCCTGCTCTCTGGGCCAGCACAATTTCTCAGGACAGAGGGCAGATTCCTCCTCTTTCAACAGAAAAATTAACATTTGCAGCCAGAAGTTTCCAACTGCAAGAGGAAGCTGATGGAGAATCACACATAGAGCAATCAAGGAGTCACCACGGAACTCTTAGAGAAGGCTTTCCTGGAAACTTCAGAGGGTGTGTGTATGATTTTTGCAACTCAAGAAACCACCGAAGTTTGCTGGACTGAAACAAAAGTGTAAAGGAAAGATCCTGTCCTGCCAGGATGCAAGTGAGAATAAGATTTGTTTTCAAGACTCATTTTTAACTGATCTCACCCAGTAATGCTGAGTTTTCTCTTTGAGTTTTTTCTCTGAAAAGAATTGCCATGCTCCAGTTTACTACTTCTGGATTTTATTGAAGTATACCTCTACAGACTGGAGGCCATCAGTGTCTTTTGGCATGGCTAATTTTACAGAACTGTTCAGCTTTAGTGGTGAAGCAATTCCAACTCAAGGCACAGGCTTAATTGGGGAACCCATCACATAAGATTCTTTCATGTCTTGAGGTCATGACTTACCATTTTTAAAGTGTAAGGCTGGCAAGACTATGGCTGTATGTTAGCTTTTATACACTCAAGACCTCAAAGTCAAATCACCTGTGTGTTGCGACAAGCAGAGTCATGTGGGCATCTAGCAGTCCTAACAATTGCTTCCACAGAGACAGGTTATAAAAAAAAAAAAAAAAAAATCACTGCTTTTTTATTCTTGGGTGCTTGGGTGTATTTTAGTACTCCACACAGTTTATCCACATAGATTTTAGAAGCAGATGCAGTCTTCTTCTGCTCATACAACACACAAATGTGTCCAACATCATTTGGAAGGCATGGGGCTGTGTTAGCACTTCTTTAAACTTAAATCAGAATTTCTTGTCTGACAAAGGCAGTGCTTTTTAGTTGGGTTAGGGATTTTAGGGCACAGTACTAGGATGACTACAGAAATATATTTTCCAACGTGTTCAAGTATGCAAGTGTGAATGTCTTGTGAAAGACAATGTATGATGATATTAGAAAGTTTCAATGAAAATTTTAAGATCAAAAGAAAAAAAAATCTGATAAAGATGTAAAAGTATCAGTCTAGTCTAAAAAAAAGATGCAGTCAAAATAAGAATTTCAGTTCCATATGTCTTAGGTGTTATAGTTCATCTGTCCTATATCCCTTTTCTTTTCTGAAGCTTCTAAGATGCATCAGTTTCATTACACCAGAAGAGACTGTGATATATCTTGAGAAATGGACCTGGCAGGAAAATTGCACCTACAGGAAAGCCCAGAGAATCATATATCCCAGAAGGAATCAAGGAGTATTTCAAAATTGAACTTGGTTGTTGCCTTACATATTTCAGCTGTTGATCTTGTGTTGTGCTTAAGGCATTTTGCTTTAAGAATAATTTGACCAAACTGTGGAAAGTCCAGGGAACAGACTTGAGAAATGATCGATGGTTAGCAACTTAGAAACTACACTGTTCCAAAACAGACTGAATTAACTGAGGTTGCTTAATGTAATGAAGAAAAACAATCTCTAATCATGTAAAACAGTGGAGAGAAAGTTAATAATCTGTCACACCAAATAGACAGGACAGAAAACAATAAGCATTACATTATGAAATGCTGAAACTCTCACCTAGTAGGCCTGGTCAGGTAGTAGGGTGAAGAGACTGAGTAAGAGGAAACCATCAACACAAGCAGAGCCTGAGAAGATAGCTGATACTCAGCCAGGCTTCAGAACTGCTGCAAAAGACACCTGTCCTTGGGACACATGGAGACTGGGAAGAGTTAGCTGCAGTTCAAGAAGCTGGGTACAGTTGCTGGCTGGACTAAGAACAAACCTGCAAGAACTCAGTGGGGAGCATAAAACCAGGGAGGGAGATTTTTTTTTTGTTTTCATTTTTGTCTAATTTCTTTCAAATTATTATTTTTCCCTATTGTAGGGAAGTTGTACATTCCTAACCTGGGGATGTTTTTATTGATATTCGTACAAATACCATCCATTAAGGGAGTTCTATCCTGAAGTTTTGGCCACTCAGGTGTCCCAAGAGGCTTTCAGCTTTCACACAGTATTTCATGTTTCAAAGACAAAAAGTTAAGTAACACTTTTGCTCAGAAGAGGACATAGTTGCATGTCAAAAGAAAGGATTGTTCAGAAGTTAAATTTAAGTTTAGTATATATAGATTCACTAGTGCTCATTGATTTGTTAAAGATTTAAAAGGAGTTTCATAAAATGAAACATATCTATTGTTGAGTTATGCATATGACATGTACTTGTGTGCCTTTAATTTTTATTTAAAATTTATTTTATGTAATTTACCATTTACTGCCTCTAATACACTCTACTTGAAAATTTGCAAGGTATTTTGCTGGTTTTCAAAGAGTAGTCGAACAATGAAACAGTATAAACAAGCTCAGGCCTGATTCCTGCCCTCCTAGACAACAGGTAGATGTGGTCAATGTGGCCCTAGTGTTGGTATCTCCAAGCACCATGTGCTGATTTGAGATGGTTCTTGCGAGACATGGATCTCTTCAGCTTAATAAAAAGGATTACAAAGCACTTAGCTCAAGCCAGGGCCATAGGGCAAGGAGAACGTGGAAGGCAGTAAGATGTTCATGGAACCAGGGTCAGCCCCAGAGTTTGGTAGAGAACTGTAGCAAATCATTCTCCATAGACAAAATGAAAGGAGAAGCTGTGATCACAAGTCCAGCTCTATCCAAGGTTTCTCCCTCAGTAAAGCAGCTGCCTCTTCACTAGAGGGTTTTAAGCATAATTTCAGTGTGACATTCAGATACAAGTCACTGTGACTAAAGATGGAGGCACCAGGTCCAGCCAAAAGCATTTTTAAATAACATTTCTGCAAACTGCACTGTCTGTTCATTCTTCTAAAGAACACTTAAGACTTCGTACTTTTAAACAAATGGATTGTCCAGGGCAATTCTGCAAAAGTAATTCAGGCTGAGCTGAAAATATGTACCACAGACATGGCACAAGCAATCCAGCCTAGGAGACAGCTACAAATTTTCCTCTCTGACAATGTGAAGTCTCTTTTTTCTCCCCCCCCCTTTTTTTTTTCACTGTCTGGCCCAATTAATATGGACTTTTTGCTGGAAGCTGGCAGTACTGTACTTTTTTCATTCCACAACCTCTTTTGTGTTCAAACCACAAGTGTAAATTTGCCAGGGGCTGGTTCCTCAGGGGCGTCAGGACAGAATGGGTTTTGCTGTATCCCTTTGTTACTCTGGCCTGTGTCCCTCTGATATGTCCTCGCTTTTAAGACAGGGACTTCTTTTTTAAAAGTTTATCCCCCTTTATTTTTTGTGAAGAATTCTGTTTGAAGAATTTTTAAAGCATAGTTTAATATATGTATAATTATTTCTTGTTTTCACAGCACTACAACATTGGCTCCAGAGGGGGTGGGGGGAGAAAAAAAAAAAGTTTCACAGAGTGGACACCCCAAGACCTATAAGTGCTTTTTTACAGCTTTGTTACTTAAAAATAAATGTCAATGTTACCATTTGGTTTTGGGATAGAACAAGACAGAAAGTGTCTGTTTCTCTGTGTTCTGTATCACATTACAGAAAATGTACTGTTAACGCTGAACTCTTTTTTTCCTATTCTCAAATCTCATTTCTTAGTTTCTTCTCAAAATATTTAAATTGAATTGTGTTTCCCCGCAGTCTAGTTGCTTCTAGAGTCACATAACTCCATCTCAAGGATATTATATCACAGAAATCTGACTGTTATTAAAAAGTATTTGGCTTCCAGTTCTATTTATAAATGTCTTTTAAAATTATAAGTTGAATCATAGATCCATCTTGCTATTTAGTTTTATACAGGAGATGCTTGCTAAACATAGAATCATAGAATGTTTTGGCATCAATTTTAATAATTCTTACTTTCCTGACTTTTCATTCCTTTTTAATTTTTAAGAATATAAAACAGGCACAGCATTATTATCCACAGTTTACTTGAAGAAAAACTGGCTTAGGTTTTTGGGGTTTTTTTTAACAGTGTTATTATTTTGCCAATTTGTCAATTTGTCAACAGTCCACAAACTAGCAGTGTCCTAAATCTACTATCAGATCATCTGGGCAAACACTACCTTCTTCATGTGTGATAAATTAAATGTGATGATGTACCTGACAGTTTCCATTGAGCATTCAGTTTCTACAAAAGAAACCTCATTTTCTATGGAGCTGTTAGGAGCAAGGAAGAAAACACACAGCACATTACCTGAAGTTGACAGCATTGGTGGAATCCAGTCATAAAAAGAAAAGAATGAAAAGTATAGAAGGAGTCCTCAACACCATCTAGCTTGCTTCCTTTTGTGAGAGAGAAATCTGTTTCTGTTTTTTCCTAATTTTAAACCCACTTTAAATATTAATTTTAAACTAAATAACACAAGATTGTATAATCATTTTTAATATTTCATATGTGCAAATGAATGAAGACTCTTTTGCACTTGTCATTTTACTCAGAACAAAAGATCTGTACCTAATTTAAGCTATCTCAGTTTGCTTTTAAAATTGTTATGATCGTAAAGATTTCCAGTCTGATATAACAGGCTGTACAAACACTAGTGAAGACCCCACAGACACTAATAGTTCTGCTGCTGTTGTATTGGACAGTTTTACACCTGCAATATTTAGCTCCACACAGAGCCACCAGAAGAGTTCAGAGACATTGATTTGGTGGGAGGGGGATTTGGAAAAATATTTAGTATCATCTATAAACAAATAATTCAGCACTGATTTATTTTTAATGAGGAAATCCTTTTCTTTTCCCAAGCTAAACATTCCAGAAAATATCTACTTCTATTTTTAAAAACATGCCCCCACAAATGGCACATTTCACTAACAAAAAATCTTTAAAAAGCATATTCAAAGCAAATTTCAGTAAGAAAGGAAAAAAATTACTATGGTTAATTTTTAAACACATCATAAATCTGTACTTTAGGGATATTAGACCTAAGCTTTTAAGGCCTAAAATCAAAGCATGTATGTTGTCCATGCTCCTGAATAATCTACTCCAGGAGGAAGAAAAGTAACATGCAAGAGCAGAAAATCTGCCACAGGTGGAGAGGAGAGGAGTTAAGAACAGAATACAAATCCATGTCTTCAGCTTCTGAGCAGTGAAAGGTTCAGGCTCCACTATTCAGTTCATTATTACAACGACACTTGATAATAAACCTCTAGAGAGCCTGCCAAGACAAAGTCCCCTTTGTGCCCTCCATAGTACAAATGTAAATGTACCCTCCATAGATTCTGAGGTGATAAAAGGTGTAAAGGAGACCTGGAGCAATGTAGGAAACTGCCAAAGCTTCAGGTCATTGACAAAACCAGTTGATGAAATGTCCTTGACATCCAAAACAACTGCTTTGTTGAATCAGTGTTTCCCTCTGAAAATGACTTCATGAACTTCAGTGCAGTTGATGAAATATTAAGAACTTGTCAGCCCCAGTAAATTCTGCAGCAACAAAATTGGTTTCCTGTTCTTCTATCTTTTTATCTTGGGCTTCTAAGACCTAAAATGTTATTTTTGTAGGCCAAGTATCTCTTTACTGACAGAACTCAGAGCAACAGAAAAGCCCCAATTTTCAAGTGTTGTACCATTATTCACATACAGTTCCTGCAGAGGACCACCTGGTTCTCTAGCATTGTCCTCTAACAGGCTTGACAAGGAGGTGTTCAGGAGCTCCTTCTCATCACTAAGAGAGGAAGCTTCCTATTCCCCTCTGTCCCGGTGATCAGCACTGATGGTGAAGTGGTAACTCTCATTCCACCAAAGTACCACTTTGTGGCTGTAGATTCTAGCATCGTCAAGTTTCTGCTGAAGGATTTCTTTTTGCGTTCCACACTCCTTCCTAAAACAGTCCAGGTTTGATTGATTGCCTGCATGCTACAGATGAGTTGTGTAGGTACCATATCAAAAGGCACAAATAGGCTTATTTTCCAGCATTGTTGCCAGGATTGTGATTGTCATGCAAGTATCCTGGCAAGTGTGTAAAATTAAGTGCCTGAATGTGGATAGAACTCTAAAGCAGGATGTTTATGGCTGGGTTTCAAGAAAATGTATTTTTGTGTAAGGTAGCTTTACAAGTACAGAAGCAGTAAAGGGTTAAACCCAGAACTTAACTGCCATCTCTTAATAATGAAATAGATAGATTTTTCTGAATTCAGGGGTGGACTTTATTTATGTTTAGCCAGGTCTCTAATATGAATTAGAAGCAACAGGAGTTGATCGTGCAGGTAAAGTGCAGCTTTTGAAAGCTCTACTTACACACTTCTTTTACTACCTTTAAAAGTCCTGTCATTTCTTCACAGACCTCTCATTTGTAAAAACACAAAGAAAATAACATAGTAAAATCTGGCTTTTTAACCCACTGAGTCCACAGCTTTTCTTGCTCAAGAACATCATGTTTTTTGTTTTTGTTTTTTTTTTCTGGTGCCTCCCTCTGCCCACACCTTTCCGGTATGGGTTTGATTGGGACTGGCTTTACTGTTTCCTGATCCTCAACTACTGGACATAATGCTAATTATCAACATAATCATCATCAAAGTTGTGAACACCTGTGCCTAGCTGTTACGATCACTGCTTCCAAAAATACATAACACAAAGTAACACATTTAATACTGTTGCTGAAGATTTATTTTTTTTTCTCTTTTATGTGGCTCTATTTGTCTAAGCAAGTTACTTACAAGATGCTCCAAGTCTGTTTAGGTGTTTATTTCTAAACCTTCCAGACACTGGTGCTGATGTATCTGCCAGGAGACAGAGTTTTGAGTTTGCTTGGGTAACACTGCCCCGTGCTGGTTTGTAGGGAGAAGTCCATGCTGACTGCCTTTTACCAAAGTCTAAAAAAAGGGCAGGTGCTCTCTAATTTTAGCTAGTACATTTGTTTCATTTTGCTTTCTTAGAGTGCTGATTGTTTTTTCTTCAACAATTTTTCTCAAATATCAGACAAAATACCTTTGTTCTTCCCAAAACAAAAACACAGAAGAGAAAATATTACTTTCTAAAATGTACTTGAAGAGAAGACACATTTATGCTCAGTGATAACAGACTGCGCCCAGGATGTCGTTTCACAGAGCTCATGAGAAAAAGATTTCCTTCAGACATTAAAGGGAGCTCTGTAATGTGGTCTTCTGCTGACTGCTTGCCCAACTAGGAAGGATATTATCATCATGGGGAAACACATGAGTCAGATCCCTCCGCCTGGTCTTAGAGCATATGGAAGAGATCCAAGGTGGCCCACCACTGGAGGAACAAATAGACCAATGCATCCAATCACAACACATAACAGACCAAAAAAGGGAGCAAGTCAATTCCAAAACCAGGCCATGAGGAAAGGATGGACTGAGGCAACCTGCCCAACCCCCATCACATAGTAATTGCCAGGAGAGAGACTCAATTCCCTTCCTGCCTCAATCTTGTCCCAACATTACTGGGAACTCTACTTACTGTAAAGCCAAAAACCTCTTCCAAAAACCAAGCCTCTAAACCTTACTACAAGAAGAGTCAGTTCTTATACAGGTGGCTTCTTGCCCCGCCCCCAAGTTAATGTGGAAGGCAGGGGCACCTGGTGATGATCTCCTAATCAGTTCCCACCCCTGGCTGGCTAGACCCTTGGTGAAAACCAATCAGGAGGGTCTTTCTTGTCTGGGTTGTGGTAGACAACATCCATATGCCAGCCCTCACTCAGGGCTGGGGGTTTAAACATGAACACTTAGTTTTAATACTAGCCCTGTGTACATGGACTGGAGAAAACTTCACACTTCCTTTCCTACAGCATATTCAATGTTTCAATGCTTTTCAATTCATGTCTCAATCAATTAAGAATTCATTTTGCTTCCAAGGATCAAGTGATTCTTGAGATCAAGTGTGGCTACTTTGCAGAGAAGTGATGTCCACCACAAAATAAAATGTTATTCAAACTAATTTCTATGAATCTCCCATCCCCTACCAGGATGGCCACTGGTTGACTTGTAAGTGGCCTGACAACCTGTACTCTACAAGCAGTTTTGCAAAAAGAAGTGGGACAGTTATGCTTTGATATGCTGCAATTCCTGCATATGGGCATACAAGCCTTACTATGGATACTAGCTATTGTCTAAATTTGCAGTTTCTGGATGTTGGGTTTTTTTTCCATGGTTCTATTTTCTTTTTCCTGGGGATGAACTTCTGTAAGCTAAGTTGTGCCTGGGAATTCATGCTACCATCTCTGAGCACTCATGGATACAGTTAATGTAGTGAAATGTTTACAATCATGCAGTGAAGCAGTGGTTTATGTTTTTCTCCCCTCTAAGAATCGAATGCAACCATATTGGCAACTTACAACTACCATTTTGAAGTAGGTCATTTAAGGAGCTGCAGGCACATTAAAGATTTCATATGTTTCTGTTCACAGCTGGGGTATGATTGGCTCATAAGCCAAGTGGGGCTGGCACTACAAACCACAACTTCACCCTATAATCGTGGCACCATCATACTGCATGGGACAAGGACTAGCTAAACACAGTAAGTAGTAGGATAACTACCACCAAAAAGACTGGTTTGTCACAGATTATCCACTGAAATCTGCAAATTAAGTGATCATATGTTGGGAGAAAAAGCACCCAGAGAAACAAGTGAAGACAAGTGAGACAAGGATGTAAATAGAAGGAAATATTGAAACCTAGAATGGAATCCACAGCGAGCAGACAAGAGGCTGAGCAGTGACCTCATTGGTCTCTACAGTTTCCTGAGGAGGGCAAGTGGAGAAGCAGGTGCTGATCTTGTACTTCAGGTATCCAGTGATAGGTCATGAGGGGATGCTTCAAAACTGCATCAGGGGAGGTTCAGACTTGATAACAGGCAGCATATTTTTTACACAGAGGGTGGTCAAATACTGGAACAGGTTTTCCAGAGAGGTGATCAATACCCCATGCCAGTCAGTGTTTAAAAGGCATTTAGACAATGCTCTTAATAACATACTTTAACTGTTGATGAGCTCTAAGTTTGTGAGGCAGCTGGACTAGATGATGATTGTAGGTCTCTTCTAACTGAAATTTCTATTCTATTCTATTCTATTCTATTCTATTCTATTCTACTCTATTCTATTCTATTCTAGTAGTCTTTAACATCAGAGATTCAAAGACACAGTCTTTGGTATGGGGTGGAAGGAAGAAGAAAACATCCAACTTTGAAGCAGCTAGCTGCCAGCTAATGCATAAATAAATGCAATTTCCATGTTCTGCATGTATAAAACAAACAAAACAAACAAACAAAGGTGAGTTAGTAGGGCAGAAATGAGAAAGAAACTCCTGATCAAACTGGAAACAGCCACCCATACTCTTGTGACTGGCCATGAATGGCCAGAAACAGATGAACCACCATAGAGCATTTGTTATTTTGCCAGCACGCCATTGGAAAATAATGAAATACAAGATTGCAAGGATCAAAGGGAGAGCTGAAAGAATCAAATCTATATGACAAGAAAGCACATGTTATTTCAGATATACCACCATGAATTTTAGACAGTCTTCGTTCCATAATTTTAGGGCTTAGTTTTCTCAGTCCGAGATTTTAGGCAGATATCCCTGATTTAAATATTAACCCAATATTGCTCCCATTCATAAAAGAAATATGACAAGGTCATCACTCAAGATTATGCGGTCACAGCATGATACTAGACCACTAACTGCTTCTCAATGGTTAAGTGTTAAACACCTCAAATTCAGTGTTATTAAACACGTTGTGAAAATGTCACCTTTCTTGCATTTTTATGAAAGTATCTCTAATTTTCTGCCATCATTTTGAGTTGATGTGGGGCTTTTCCAGTGGGAATGGAATTTTTGCCCTGTCAGGTTTGAACTGTAAGGGCATAATATTGAGAAGTACTATACAGTTGTATCAGCAAAGATTATTTTGTTTCAGATCCTCTCCTGGGACTCATGTCATCATGGTCCTTGAACTCATAATACAACATATGAAAGCAGTACTGTAACTGCAAAATGGATTCTTTGTAGGTCTTCATTTGTGCCCCTGACAGGTCAGGGTATGAACAGATCTTTTTACAATATTTGTTTGGAGAGAAGGTTTTCTTCCACAACCTAAATGCTTCTTAAAAAGGCTTTATCCTTTAATGAAGTGCAGATGTCTACACTTCCCATCAGGACTGAGTGCTTTTGCTTACTACAGTAAGTATATCTCCCTTCTTTTCCTAAGGAAGAGCAACAGTTTTCCCTCCTTGTGACAAGTGTACCAGAATCCCCATAAGAATCAAGAAGATGCTGCTTTTAGTGTATTAGAAATTATTACATTGTTAACAATTACTAATGATTACAACATAGGAATTTTCTTTTAGCTGTTGATTTGACTTAATTCACCCAGAACAGTAACACATATGCAGCTCAACCAAAACCTCAAGCATGCGTCTTCCACATACGTTTTTTCTTCACTGACATTTTATGGGTAGCTTCCTACCTTGAGATTTCCCTTCTTTTGTTTGCAGATACGCCCATATGCTAAAGACAAGTCCAGCAAATACTTTGATGGAATGTAATGAGAAAACTAACCAGGAAACTGAAGAGATGTTTTGTCTTAAGCATTACTTTTTCTTATGTCATATTACTACTCCCCCAGTAAAGATAAAAATTTGTGATATGTTGTCACCAACACTCGGACCCAGGATCACAGCAATTCAACCTCTTCCGTTGAGGGCCATAAAGACACGGACCCCAATGTGGAGGATGCAGCAAATAGCATTTATTGCATCGCAGCAATTGCTTATCTATGACAAGCCCCACCCACAGCACCCCTCGTGGGCAGTCTGAGCTTTCCGTTATCTTCCCAACACCAGTCCCTGCCTAGGGCGGGCTTTGCTTGTTACAACAGTGATAGTATTGTTTTAAAAATTATATATTCACCTTTTATTATAAACTGAAATTTATTTCCTTCTTCCACAGTATAATTCTGTATGTATAACCTCATCTTTTTTGGACTGACAATGATAACTGCTTTCTGAGACAAATTTTTGAACACTATACTCACCTTACGGTCACTATCACTGCATCATATCTCCCTAGGTTAAGAAAATGTCATGCAGAAAAGCATGAAAAGCCTTATTAAGCTTAGAATATACCACACTGTGCACGGACTTTCCCATCATCTATTTAGCCACTTATCCTGTCAAGGGAAAAAGTTAGATTTAGTCATAAAAGAAAATTAGATTTATTTGATATGACCTGTCCTTGTCAAAACTATACTGGCTTGTTTTTGCCTGGTCTTCTGGCTATTCACATTCTGATTGCTTTATCTTTTGTGGAGATAGCTTTATAATTTCTTGAGTAGTTTCTGAGGCCAAATTAGATTAACTAATGTGTAATTCCTTAGTGCTCCTATTTTGCAGTTAGGACAATGTTTGACCTTCTCTTGTCCTTTTTCCACTTATCCCATCATCATTAATTCTTTATGGAAACTGATAGCCATAAGAAAACCTGGGGAAGAAGGTTACAAGGAGGGGAGCAGAGAAGAGGGGAAAAATTTCTCTATTTCTAAATGAGAAAGGGACAGTCACATTGAGTGGGTTGAAACATTCTGGAAGCTGTCTCAATTTAAAAAATGCAGACAAGTGAGAAGTTTCATGGGACTGAATGTAGAGCCTGTCTACTTACAGAGGGCAGAGGCAGACAGAAGTTATACCTGTGAAACGTGAAGAAGGAACTGTAGCGAATGAGGAGCTCAACATAAACTTTTGGTTAGACAACTTGGCAAAAGTTATTTAAGGTTTATTTTATCTTCTTGTATAGACAGCAAGCATAGACAAGTATTGCAGTGCTCTGTCCATATTTTTAAAAGGAGGTTGAAAAGTGAAGAGGTTGTAGGCAGCTGCCTTGAATCTTTTCAAGGGCTGATTTAGTGACACAGACATCAGTAGCTTAATATACTTACAGATTCATCAAAAAGACTTGTAGTCAACTTGATTATGATTTAGACATCGTTGGCTAGAAACAAAATAGATTGTACTAAATAATTCTTTGTTTCAGAGGAAAAAGAACAGCAAAGACCAGCCGCTAGAAGGTAATAACAGGCAAGATTCTCAACTTCAGGAATTTTTACTTATTATTTTGCCAGTTAACACAAACTTCTAATCACTGATTTGTGTCTGGAGAAAAAAGAAAATACAACAGCTAAAAAAACGTGTAAGTAAACACCTTCCCACCCTCTTCCCAAGCTCAGCTTAAGCCAAACACCTGTCCTCCCCATCCTAATTATCAGTTCCCCTCTTTTTTGCTATGGGTTAAACTCACTCAGTTCCTATCCCTATGGTGAAGCAACAAGGAACACAGTAGGCATGGATCATGTTCACAAAGGTTTCTTTCTCCTGCTCCATGTTTCTTACTAGGTTTCCTTGTCCATGCATCCCAGTGTCCCTGCCACAGCATGGGTTACAGGCCACAGGCCCTCAGGTGTGTCCATGCCCCATTGTGGGTTAGCCACAGTCTGTCAGGAGTGTTTCCCTTTAGCTTGGAGAGCCTCCTCAAGGAAGCACACCTCCAGCTACATGTCTCCTTGGCAACTTGTCTCCCCATGCATCTCCAAAGCATCTTTTCCACATGTCTGCCCAAGAACATCTTTTCACATATCTCCAAACACATTTTCTTCATGTTTCCTCTTCTGGGCTGGTGCTCTTTTTTAAAGTGTGTCTTAGCCACGGTTCAATATACTCTTCCACCTCTTTGCAGTCTTGGGACTTGATGGGTTACCGGCATGGGTTTCATATCTGAATGTGACTGGATGAAGTCAGCTCACACCACTTCCCACACAAGGTATCCTGGAGCCCACTGCCACATAAACCCTGCCATTTGTGCCCAATATAAGCCCAAAACTTCCAATTAAAAATTATATATTCACATTCTTAGCAAAACGGATGACTAATCATAAGAACACTTGCAAGACAGGAATGTTGGCTCTTCTACCTCTTGAACACTTAAAATGAAAATTGAATACTTTTTTCAAATATATGTTTTATCCAAGCTCATGTTACTAACTTCAATATGCAGGATAATACATGAAATAGGTAAGCAGAAGAGTGTAGAAATGAGATGTTGTAATCAGATAGTCTGTTCTGTCCTTAGAGTCTCTTAAGTCTCTGAAGCTGAGACTATGAAGAGGAAGCTTTGGGAAGCAACATGTTAACTGTGCAGTCAAGAACATATCCCAGGCACCAATACAGGCTGGG
>NW_008583557.1:75776-162063 GCF_000691845.1 Merops nubicus | reverse complement strand
AACCTAAAGGATTATATGATTCTATGTAAACCTTCCCCCAAGCTCTTGTTAGGCACTGGTATTTTATTGCAGCCCATCAAATGTCCACCCTTAGCAACACCGCTACTGCGGCAATGTCTGCAAGGGACAAAGCCCAGGAACCATCACTATGGAGAGAAGCCCTCACCAGTTTCTGGCAGAGGCAGGAGGGCAGGGCTGGTCCAGCAGCTCAGCCACATGGGGCTCTGCCACTCAGCCTCCACCAGCACAGTGCCCCGTGGACATGGACATACGTGTGGCTCATCCAAAGGGCCACAGAGCTACAGGCAAAGCAGCCTGGGGCCATGCGTGGCTAGTTCCTTCTGCTGATGACCCTGCACTCCTGAAAGAGCTTTCTCAGGGCTTGTCTTCTCTGCCCAAAGCCCCGGGGGTGGCACTGAGGAGGAGGG
The DNA here is from genome assembly GCF_000691845.1 of Merops nubicus. Taxonomy (NCBI): domain Eukaryota; kingdom Metazoa; phylum Chordata; class Aves; order Coraciiformes; family Meropidae; genus Merops; species Merops nubicus. Next base: position 161,635 of record NW_008583557.1, on the reverse strand, counting down.
GGCAGCTCGGGGACAGCCAGTCCCTCCCGCGGGGCTGGGAAGGACGATTGCACCGCACCAGCTGCTGCACCTCCGCACGGAGGAGGGCAGGGGAAGGTCTGAGCACACAGGGAACTTTTCTGAGAGATAATATAATCCGGATCCTGCGTGCCTCTGCCAAATCCTATGCCATAGAGGTTGCTTTGTGGCAAATCCCTTCATAGGAAAATGATGAAACAGATACTCTCTCACATAATTAAGAGGGACGAGCAGGCTTATTGGAGGCAGAAATGAAACATATTCTAGAACTTCAGTTATAGGCTTGACCTTCATCTCTTCTTATCTATGTGTAAAAGGCTGGGCAGAGCATCTAGGATTCACGGGAAGGTGATGCCAGCAAATATGTCAGAATATTCACTGCCAAAATGCATCTAGTGTCCACTGCGTACCAACCTGGTGGGCTGAGGTGTAAGCAAATCCAGTCATCTCCCTGTTAGGAGACACCTGAACATGTAACAGCAGGAAAAGGAAAAGTGACTCTGCTATTATTTGAGGAAATTCAATTACAAGGTAAGAAATCCTGACTCCACTGAGGTCAGAGGCAAAAGTCAACTTCAGTGATGTTAGGACTGTCCAATCCACAGGGTGACCTTGTAAGCATCAAAGTCTGTTACAAAGGTACAAATTAACTACATTGAAGCATTTCACTTCAATTATCACTGCAATAAAAATTATTGGATAGAAAATTCCAGATAGGATCAGATATGCAAAACAACACAAGTATTTAAAGCTCAACCTATAAACACTGTATGTGGAAGTCAAAGATATTTATCTACATCTACCTATAGACAGCTGCCATAGCACTGTTCACCAAAGAACCTTGAACAATCATAGAGAGTTTTGCATTAACTCATCTGAAAAATGCCCTGTCAAAGTGTATGGGCAGCAGCCCCACAGCGACCACCACAGAGCTGCACATTACTCTCAGACAGAGCACTACTGAGCTACAGAATGACATGAAAAAACAGCACCTCACTGTCTGCAGTGCAGGGTCAAAGCCCCAGCCCCACGTCCTGCAGAGATGCGACCGTCTGCTTAACTCTCTCCTACTCTGCTCCTTAAGCCCCTGCACATTACTTTGGAGAAGCAGAAGAAAGCTTGTCATTTGTTTAATCATCCACATGACCTCACCATTCTTTGCTATGCTCCAGTTTCTTTTGGAGGTCTCTCAAGTACTCATTACACTCTATTTTGTTTAACTTGTGAAATCCTATATATCTACCTTCTAATATGATATGACTATAAAGAACCACACAGAAAATCTGTGTGTTGTGTATTCATTCATTAAGATGTATATATAAACATCTTGGTATGTAAATACCTGGGAAAGTAGGCAGGGAATTGCATTCATTTTATTTTAATTTTTTCTTCCCAGGAAAAGTTAAAAAACTTTAATCAATCCAAATTTGGAAGTATTTATAAATTCCTGGAAGTAACAATAATAAAACGGAGCATATGAAATGCTTTAAAGAGGAATTTAATGGAAACAAAGTAATCCCACAAAATTGAGTTAGGATTTATTTTCACATGGTTTGGACTTAAAATAATTCCAAAATCATGTTAACTGTTGGAGTGGGTAGATGACTGCGATGGAAGCATGCATTTTTTTTTAGACCTGGAGATTAAATAAGAAAGTAAACCTGCACAGTTCGTTGGCTTAAAAGTCACTGTGGTCCTCTGATGTAGTAACATCAAGCATCCTCATTTCTGAAAATGATTTAAACATTGTTTTAATTGACTCCATGTGCTTCATTCATTAGAGCTAGGCACGCTCATCTCTTCAGCTAAGTCTGCTTTCTTCAGCTACAAAAGCCCTCAGGTAAGTAACTAAGGACACATGTAGACCTAATGAATCACCCAAAACGCAGATACTCCAAGCAAACTTTTTAAGGGCTTCAGAGGTACAAAGCCAAAGCACGAGTTAAACAGAAGGAGGCAACTGGGGAAGGTTTTAAACTTGCAAGTTTCTAAGGAAAAGGTCAGAGAGAGAGATGTGAGTACAGGGGATATGGGGCAGCTGGTAAATAGCTTTAGAAAACCAGTCCCTAAAATTAATAGCTGCCTTTAAGATTTATTTTCTTCCTCTGCATTTCATTTTTCCATCATTTCCTTCTTGTTCAAAAGAAAGTGTGCAGTGTTTTTAAATACAGATAAAAGCACCGAGCCGGGCTCTAAGAGGTCATTACAGAAAAAAAGCAGCTAGACTGTGTATTCTGTCTTCCTACTGAGGCAGCTTCCCTTCCTACAGTGTACTCTAAACTGCTTAGCTTGATCTAATTTGAAGCCTCCCAAGATATAGGGCTCATGCTACTTCCCCTGGGAGAATTGAGGGGACACATAAGAACAGTCTTCAATTACAGAAAGAGCTGTTGCTAAAGGAGAGAATAATCTGTTCACTAGTTTTATGGTGGATATGAACTTAAACTGCAGCCAGAAAGATTCCAGTTAGATGCAAGAAAAAGCTCTCTAATGGTAAGGCCCGTGCAGCCCTGAAACAGATTGCTCAGAGAGAGACACTGACTCCATCTTCGGAGGAACACACTTAAGAACAGATTAGCACACATCAGTCAGAAGTGGCCTCGGCAGAATTGATTCCTGCACTGGCACAGGGATGTGCAGTAGATGATGTGATTTCTAAGACCCTTCCCAAACCTATTCCTTGTCCTGTAGTTTGATAGATCTCTGCTGGCCAAGGGCTGCCCTTTCTGCCTCTTGTGAATAGTGGATCCGTAAAAAGGCAGCAGAAGAAAGCAACAGTGCCAGTGTTTTTCTTCTGTGGCATTAGAGTCCACAAAGGCCGTTTCAGACCGACACTGCCCACATCGTCAGAGGGCAGCCTCAAGAGAGCAGGAGGAGGAGCAGCCCCACACACTGCTAGCAATGAATGCAATCTGAGGCCACTGCTGCTAAAGAGACCTTATCCGCGGTATCCTGCCAACTGCCCTTCTCAGTCCTTTTAACTCTTGGCTACATCTGTTGCTTTAAAATTTCTCCCATTTTTGGTTACACAGATAGCTAGGGTTGCACTCCGAAAAAAATAATATATGATGAATAGATGCTCTAAGGTTATTACCAACTTGATGTTACGGCGGGTTCTAAGCAACCTACTGCCTTGATGGAGTAAAGATAACCAAGTGATTTACCATTTATTAAAGTCTCTATTAATGATTTATTAATGTTTTGTTAACTATTTATCAATGTAACCTTAATAAAAAGCATGTCTTGTTTCACAGTATCTTTTTGGTTTCTGCATTTATACAAACCTGATCAAACTCTCTCTGCTAGGAAGTCAGTAATGCACGAGGGGCAGCCACATGTTCTGCGTGTGATGCATACCGAATAAAAAACCATCACAACTCATTCCATCTTTAGGGAAAAGGATAAGGAAAGAAAGAATATATAGATATATATTTATACATGTACAAGCAAATGATGCTAAAGCCTAAAGAACACAAAGGCTATAAACCTATGGGTTGTTTTTAACTCATATTCCATATGAAGGAATGGAAAATTTTCAGTTGGGAATATCCTGACCTGTAATCTGGCCTGCTTTGTACCACGTCGAAGGTTTCATGAGGAAGGGATTTTGATACATTGTTATTATTGACAGGGACACAATAGATAAATTGATGGATATGCATTTGATTGTCCTGTTTCATCACTTAAAAAAATTCTCAGCCTCAAAGGGATACCACATCATTTTTTCTGTAAGAGGAAAAAAACCCAACCAATGACTTCAGTGATGGCCTGATGGCCTCCAAGACAGTCAGTTTTCATGGTGTGAATGTTAAGGCAGGAAACTCTCTACTCATGTAAATGTTTTAGTAGATTTATTACCAGTGGCTAGTGCCCAGTATGTATTTTTTGAGGAACACTGTGCTGGCAACTGCAATCATGCTTTTGTCACACTAGAATTTATCTTACCACTGTACCAAAAACAACTAGAAAGCCATTTGGAAATACAATGCATACATATGTGAGTTTATTATTGAAAAGCCTGAGTTTATTCCACAAAAAGCAACTCTTATCCTGACCATAACCTAAACCCACAGTGTTCACATTATGAGTTTTATCAACGACAACAAATAAGCTCCCTTTGCCAGCTGGGGAATGGGATGCATTTCATATCCTCCCATGGCAAATTAATATTCCTTTCCATATTAACAAGAAAGCGAAGGAAGGACAAAAATGATATTCAGTGAAAATGAATGCAGAAACTGCCTTAGAAGCCAATAGGGGTTGACTATAAACTTTATAACATATGTTTTCCTTTCCTGGTTTTTTAACATTCGGAAATCCACAAAGAAAGTCATAGCGATATGGACATTTACTGTTTCTGTTCATTTCTCAGTACTCTCTGACTCCTGTATACTTCACACTTTCCAATATATTTTCACCATACTGTAGCTTTTATAACTAATAACATTCATATTCTTTACTTAGAGCATTTAGAAGACAATAAAAAAATAGCAAATCATGGTTGATGTACTTACTGCTCTAACCAATCTTGTATATGTGAAGAAAAACTGCTCCATTACATTGAGAAGATATCTCAGCTCAAGAGGCTGTTTTAGGGGGAGAGTAATGAAGCTACACCGCATGAACCCAGCTCTGAATTTCCAATTTAAGAAGTCCAACACAATCCTAAAAGTAACCACCATATAACAGTGTGTCTACAATATCAAATGATTTGTCTCCCTACTGGGTCCTGAGCCCCAGATGGTCCATGCTGTGCCTGTAAGAGTTGCCAAGGCTCCTCTGTGAATCAGGTTGGACACTTCCCTCCAAGTTGGATCAGGATAATTTTTTCAGGGTCCACCTCAGGAAGATGATATGATCAAAAACTGTCCTGAATGTAGCTCATATGGTCCAGGACAGTCCTTCAGTTCAATCCCAAGCAAGATTTGTGCCCTCCAGCACTTTATTTTGTGCTCTTGGCATTTTCAACAACATGCAGGCACAATCTCCTATGGGTCCTACCGTAGACCCTATGGTGAAATGCAAAACCCAGAGAGGTCTCTAGCAGCTGTATCACTGCACTTGCTAGGCTTTGGTTATCTGGATGAGTGAAGTGCACAAAGGACATGGGGGAGGTCACAGAACCAAACAGGTAAAGTAGACTCACAGAGTGTGAAAAATGGAACAGGATCTTACAGGAAGCACACTTCAGAAGTTGCTTAACAAGCTTTATATGATGAGACAGAATTAAGAGTTCTGTGGAAAAGAGAGGCCTAAGAAATCGTGCAGTCAAAGGTAGATGCATCCTGCATGTCTGACTGCTCTCTCTGCTATCTTTGTCCTAGGCCACTCCCGAGGCTTTCTAGTGAAAGTCCAAGAGATGAGCAGGAGTCTGTGTTGTCTTTCTGACAAGCCATGAACCTTCAGAGCACCAAAAGACAGGCATGAACTGATCAGGAATATATTGCACTGAGGTAACACCACTCACGAGACGCAGGAGGCATCTTCTCTACTTGCAGAATATGTGGGGTTTATGAAGGAAAGGCCACAATGGCTGCATGGAAGGAGACAAGGATCAAAGCTTTGAAGTTTTGCCAAGCATGTGGGAGGTATTGTTGTTTCTACTTAACAGGCCTTCTGGACAGACCTACTGATGGGTCAGAAACATGAGATGCCATAATAGGTCAGATCAGAAATGCTGGTGGACAGTGCTCAGTGCTGTGTCTTTCACAGAGCACTTCAAGAACACCAGAACAAGCACGAGGGTAAAATCCTGATCCTCCATACTTCCTAATTCTCAGCTGTGTTGAAATCCTGTCTGTTTAATACTGCATCCAGAACTGGATATTCAGTTAACACCAGCTAAAACCAGCTTTAGAGTCCTAAAAATTAATGATATGCTCATAAATGTTCAGGTACTTGCAGTCTTGTGTACTAAACCTATCTAGGCATCCGTCATCTGTCACTCTTGGTAACTGAAATAATGACTTTGTTGCCCAAGCCACAGTACCAGAGTCTTGCTGTGGATAGAGGGCCAATGTAACACCTCCCGTTCTTGGCAGCTTCTCATCCCCACCGAGATGCACAGCCATATCCCATTGATTTTATTTGTTCAAAATGATACTTGTTGGTAACCATCTCCAGGGATGGCACATCTAATTTCCATGAGGGCCCCAAGAGATAGGAAGTATGCATTGAACTGTTAAATGCAACATAATATCCTGGCAGTACAACAGTATAATAGAAACAAAGTCACAATAAGTAATAAAAAACTAATTCTTTCAAAAGTTACTAATACCAACATATAATTTCATCTCTGCAATTTAAAAAACATTGGCAACATTTCTTCAAGTAAATAAGCAACTGTGTTTTGAAACTATTCTCTGCTGGCACTTGTTTAAGGGAATCTGGTAATTTGTTCCATCCATCCTGAGCTTCACAAGCAAAAAAACATGTCTTGAATTGCCTGTTTTATTCTCTAAAACTTCGGGTTCACACCAAGAGGAGAGCAGAACTATAATTTACAGTTACACAACAAGACTGCACCTACCCTCAGGCACTTCACTGTGCACATTTATACAATACATTACACCATCTCCTTTACGTTGCCAGATGTAATCAATTCATGGGTTTTTATACAAAATACAACAGTGAATTATGTAGTCACATGACAAAACCGTATCCATGTAATTTATTACAAAATGCATTTAATTTCTGGAGTCACTTATGCTGAAAAAATGAAATCCCTGAATTCAATATCAGGAAAAATTAAATTACTAAACTACAAAATTCCTTGTTCTGCAGGCTTTGCAAAGAAACTGTTTAAGTTTTACACTTTGCACTAAATTTTAGACCCATGCAACCAGTTAGCAACCTACATCCTGACAATGTGATGAAACTGAGTCTAAAATCATCAGCAACTGAAAGCATCAACTTGTGCCAAAAGACAACAGCTTTTAGTCTTAAAACAGGAGAATCAATTATCTGAAATACCATATCAGGGGAAATTAAGAAACCAGGTTGGACAGCTTATTTGAGCTTAAAGCTGAATTCTTTTGCATAAGCCATGATTTGCTTTCATTTAAATTGGACTCCAAGATGTTACTCATCAAATACAAAGAAACGAAGCTACCACACAATGCTGTACAATACACATTGAAATCTTTTACAAAAGCTGGGTTTTTTTGCCGTCACAATCAAGACTCTGGCAGATCTCTTTTATTCTGCTTACCACACAAGCAGTACAGCAGCATGGGTTTTCCTGAGTGGGTGTGCCAGGGTAGCATTTCTTATTAATGTTGTTTCCCTCTCACGTGGTCTCATCAACACCTCAACTGTAATGCCATTCAAACAGTGGTCTGGCTGAAGTGAAGACACAGGGAACACCCAGAAAAGCTCAAGTCTCCCCTTAAAGAAGCTGTCCATTTCCACTACTTCCCTTTCTTCCCTTTCTTCATTTATGTGATGCTTTCACTACCATGTCTCCCAGCTAAAAACTTGCTTCTCCCTTAGTGTATGAAGAATGCACTCTTCCCTACAGAGTATGATTATCTTCCCAGTGCCTACATCAGAGACTATGAATGCTTTGAGGGCAAAGACTGTCTCATTTTTTGTCTTATGCAATACCTAAGGCAGTGGTGGAACTTCTGAGCAGTGCCTGGAAAATGCTGGGTGGACAACACAGCCAGCTCGATCAGCATTCAGCAAGCCCAGGATGGACAGAAAACTTCAAAATGAAGTCTGATAATTTGACCCTCTAATTTGGCACCCTGCTTTTTTGTAAGGTTAAAAGCTTAGCATGTTTGCCAAAAAACATACTATTGGTTCTGGTTTGTAACAGAGAGCTGGAGTCCTTGCTGCCTCTCAAACCCAACCCTTTAATTCTCATCTCTTTTCCTCCAGAAAGACCTCAGCGGCCACCTGACACCCTACCATGTGACCTGGCATTTATTACAGTAATTTTAGCCTTTGGAAAAGAACAAACATTTCAGTCTGGATTTCCTTTTCCACACTTGTGCCTTGAAGCAGGTCTGTTCCTGCATCTGTGCGTCCTGTAAATCATGCCAACACTCCCCTTTGATCCACTTCTGCTAACAGGTGTAGAAAAAATGGATGTATGTTCTAGAAGATGTTTTGATACAACATACGCTTTTTTGGCATGTCAGCCGTACCCAAATAAGCCAGCTTAAAGAGTAAAGAAAACCAAAGCCAAATATGCTAAGGTCTTTTTTGATCTCCCTTAAGGTATGGAGACTTCAGAGTATTTCTGGTAGGCAGACTCCCACTGTCACATGTACGCGTTTGATTCCTCGTTCCCCAGCTCGTTCTTTCTTACACAGCTAAAATGTCTGAGGGTAGAAATACTAAATACTCCTAACCGCCACTAAGACATGTAACAGCTGAGGATGCTTGGTCCCACACAGAGCTGTTGTAATGTCTGAAATCAGCATGTGCAGATATAGTGGATTTATACACCACCCTCCAGTGCCTGATTTTTTTAAAACCTTCTGACAACAAACTACATTGAAACAAACTAACTCCTAAAAAACAGGTCTGAAAAGAGGCAAAGTTCACAACCTTCCTGTCTCCAAACACTGCGTTACTTTTTTTTCCCCGCAGGAAAAGGAGTGAATAAGACACAAAAGCCACGGTGCTAAAACACAGTAAGTTTGGTGCTCGAGCATTAAAAGCTACCTATCTACATTACTAGGCGACATGTATTATCTTTGTTGCTTCTCCATGGCCAAAAAGCAATAGCAAACTGTTCATTAGTAATGGTTTATCAGGGGTCGTAGGAGCAATCTGGAACAAACTTGGAGCAAGTCCAAGAAAAGACCACCCAGTGGACCCATGGTTGTTAGTTAGCTCTGAGCAGTTAGTGTGCTTTGCAATTCTAGCTTGTGTAAAACACTGACAATTACCAGCTATCATACAAAGATGCAACTGGAATAAATGTGCCAAAGAATACTTTTTGTTTTTAGAACAAAGTGCCATGTATTGTGGTGTTCAAGCAATTACCAAAAGGAGCTGTTGATCTCACTTTGCTGGAGAGATACAAAGGCTAGATGTAGTAACATTGGCAGGCTGAGGGAAGGGGAACTTGTGTTATAACTGAAAGACACTACAAAATGACAACACTGCTTGCAAAGGAGACAGAATGATATGTCTAATCAAATTCCCAGTCTAAGCCTTTTCAAAGAGCACAAGCAGTTAGTCTAACATTCCTTAGGGTTCTGTATCCTTTCAAACATGATAGCTTTCTTGTAGTTTACACTTATCATATTAGAAAAATGGTAATGAGGAGATCATGACAACTTCTTTTAAAAGCAACAATGACTCAATTGCCAAGGAAAAGAGAAGTGATAACTATTTTCATGGAAAGAAGCCTCCAGTGAATGCCTTACTGTTGAAGCTGTGTTCTTTCTTTTTGTCTGAACTCAGGAATGACAAGGGGCTGCTCTTCAAGAAAATCTGAGCATGAGTTTTCATTTGATTGGTACAGCACTCCTTTTTCAGATAAACTGGCAGCTCAGACCTCTTATTGAAAAGATTAGGGACTCAAGAGGTTAGAAATGATAAAATACTGGAATAAGTAGGAAGGGACTAATTGACTTGATTTAAAAAAGAAATAAATTATAAAGTCACTACTGGGAGTTTTCTCCTACAAACCAAACAACAAGTGGTTCTTCTGAAGCTCAGAAGAATATTTTTAAAGGTTACTGTATCTTTGGGCACACAAACAATATATTCTTTAGCAGGATAGACTCATGGCAAAGAAATTAACAGACTACAAAGCCCAGAGGGGCCTTTAACATGCAGTGCTTGTGCAATAAATTCCATCAGAAGATCTCAAAGCACACCTCCCATGAGATCTGTACCTACCATTTTCCAGCTTGGGTCCAGAGGTGAAATTTGGTCCTCACCTTGAATCACTCACTCAACCAGCAGCAAATGCAATGAACACTATACTGTCCTTCCCCCCCCCCCCATTAGCAGCCCATTCAAGTCTCCTAACTCCATGAGAGTCCATGTCATTCCTGTTTCATCCTGCAGGGTGAAGCAGGAAAATCTTCCACCTCCCCTCCCAAAATATTTCCTTAGGCATTGCACAGAAATTTTGGAACAGAGGAGATATTTAAAGAATAGCTATCTGCTGTTGAGAACATAGTTTCTAGTGACACCCACACTATAGCCCTCATCCTATTGCCCTGGAGAGCAATACAGTAACATTTGCAGCAGATAGAATAAACAGTGCATGCAGAATGTTGAACAAACATAAACCTGGGCACTTAGGTCTGAACTCCAGATGCATGCTGGTAGTCAGTTTTATCTCTTGCCTCTCAGCAATGGTCAGCAAACACCTCAATACCTCGAACTAATAAAACCATCTTCCTTTCTACTGCTACAGCCTGACATTTTCTTCTGCAAGGCTGGGTGTCTGTGTGACTACTTTTAAATAGTAGTCAAAAAGAAATGTGAGAAATTCCTTGGGAAAAAAAAAAAAAAGAAATAAATTAAAAAAAAAAGGCAAAGCATACTGATCAGATTTTCTAGCTATCCAAAGAAATTATTACCCAGCTGACATAAATCAAGGTGGCAGGATCTACAGCTAATTAAACAAATGTGACAATTTCACTGTGACAATCTGAAAACACTCAAAAGTGCCTCCCATCCGCAGTGTGTATTCTTCTCAAATGTGTATTAAAACCCATGTTCTGTATTAAGAAATTGAAAAAAGAACTTACATATTCAATAAAAAACACAATTATAAGCACAATATGAAATATATGGCTAAAATAGATTCTAAGTTCATCAGGTTTCTCAGAACATTAAATTCAATGACACGCTTTCTTTAAAGAAATGTTCAAAATTCTCTACAGAAACGGATAAGCCACAGTATGTAATATAATTTTAAATATCTGATTGAGCTTTTGCACAATTATAACACCAATAATTCCAGCTGAGGACCTCAATGCATTCTGCTAGCAAGTAATTTAACTTCACAGCACGATGGCAGTGTGGGTGAAGTTCTATTTCCCCATTTCATAGAAGGAGACACTGTGGAGCAAAGGGGAATCTCAAGGTTATACAGAAAGATTAAAGGTAAGATGTTTTATCTGAGTCTATGTATTCAAAAATTTATTGAGAGGATGTTGAAAGAGATGGGAAGATGGACCCTATCAGTCTTTTGCTGGCAAGTGTGAAGTGGTGTATTCTGCGAGACTTTGACAGCTGAAACAACCTCCACAGGTAAGAAGAAAGACACCTCTAAAAGCAACAATGAGATTGAAAGTTCTAACTTCAGGTTTACTACAGGTGTCATCTTTGTCCTGTTTTCTCTGCTTTCCTTCTAAGAGCACAAGAGCAGTGAAGCATCAAGATTGCAACATGGTGGGTATACTTAAAGCAGTGGAACTGAGAATACCTCAAGTATCTGGCCTCTTGTTGGTCCATTTTTTTTCACCTCTCTCAAACAATTTTTCCAGGCTTTGATTGTCATGGCCAGCTGAAACTTTAGAGGAGAATTTCAAAGAGGAGAGTTCTTGAAACTCTTTCTGAAGATTCACTTATTTACATGTTCCAGCCCTGTCTTCCCTTGGAAACTGCAAGTCTGCTTAGTCTTTTCCTAGCTTTGTTTCTCTTGACTAACCAAATACAGCCAACATATCTTTCACGGGCCCCATCAGCTTCTTCAGCAGTGCTGACTTACAGGGAGGCTTCCTACCAGGACCTAAGCCCCATAATGTTTGTTGTCAAGGCTGCAGAAATGGACCCTTCCCTTTGGTGATATAAAGAGCCACAGAAGATGCTGCAGACTTGGTCATTTTAAAACAGAAGTTTTTCTACAGGATGCATTCCTTTCAGAAAGCCTAACTCCATTTTAATATGTTTTCAATGTCCTCATTCTGTGCCCAAATCAATTTGTTATGTAGAGTGCACATTATTAATCTACTTAAATGAAAGGTAACATTGCTAGCAGTTTAAACACTCAATGCCCATATTTAACCATGTTTCATTTTGACAGGACAAGATGAAATAACACAAATGATTAATCTGAGACCAGAGGAATATTCTACTACTTATATTTCAAAATAGGACTAGATTTTTTTTTGCTCATTACTTTGGCAGTAAGATGTCTATGTGAGTACAGGAGCTTCAGATGGCTTTTCTGCTTGGCCACCCTGCATACTGTGCCAGTAATTGTTGTTACTGGACATTTTTGAAGGGGCAGCAGTACTCCAGGACAGGCACACAAGAGGCTCTGAGGTTCTTAATCACATCTTTATAAAATATAAAATTGTGCAGCCCACAAGGTCCTTAAGGGAAGATTCCTGGTACAGCTAAAGCCGAGCACTGTAACAGCGGAGAAGTGTTTAAAGATTCCCATTTTGTTCAGCACTTGGGGCCTTTGCTGTTCATGGAAGCAAACAAAAGGTCAAAGTTGATCTGACATCCCAGATTCCTTGGGTCTGTTTTCTCTTGCACTTTCACTCAGAGTTAAGGGAGTTACTCTTTATATGCAATGATGAAAAGGGACAGGAAGTTGGGTCCCATGGGTTTGCAAATCTGGAGTAGGAATCTTAGTTTTTTGATGCTCTCCACTCAACTACAGGACTCGATCAACTCATTTTCCCACATTTTTTTTTTTTTTGTCTCTTTCACGTCCAGTTATTTCTGGAACTACAAAACTTAGAGGTTTACTAAAACTTAGAAAACTATATGAAGTGACCAAAACTTTTTAGTGCTACAGAGTGTGCACCTGATCTTCTGCAGAAGCTGCAAAGCTTAGTTATCTTTTTGCCCAAGACAATGACTTTGCCTAAATAATTTTCTTGTTTGAACTGGCTTTTAAAAAATTATTTTGTATATTCTCATAAAATATCATTATTTTTATCATAATGGAGTACTGAATCAGAGTGAGGATGCTGAGCATTGAATGCTGCAATACATAGTGGATCATTTCTGAGGCAGCTCTGAGGCGGCTGTCAATGAGGAAGAGAAACTAGAAGTGGATATTTTGGTGCAAAAGAGACACTAAAGAGCTTGGAAAATAGATAAGAACTTGTTTATTTGTTTGTTTTCATTTAGTACACAATTTCTGATAACTGTGCTTTCATTCTCTTCAGGAGCAGTAATACATGTCCAAACTCTTGTGATGTCAGCTTCCTTTACAGTAACTCTAGTAGCAATTGTAAATTTGGAAATGATAGCAGAATTACAAAATACTACTGAAATCACCAATATTTCAGTTTGGCAGTACAAAAATAGATGTTAAAATATTATGGTTAAGGAGATAAAATCCCCCAGCACTGAATAGTGAATTTGAAACAGGTGCACTGCAATCTCCCTTTTTCCTGAATACCTTTTGTAATCTTTTTTTATTGTTGCAGTGTAGGCAGGCTGCAATAGACCCACATAGTGATCAGATTTTACATTTCAAAGCTCTTTGCTAAAATAATTTCTTTAATACTGCTATGAAAATAAAACCTTTATTTGATAAATGTGCCTGCAAGGCTGGAATCAGACCTTGCTTGTCTGTCCTGACAAAGGTCTAATCTTTTGCTGCCTTACATCTTGAAGAGGCATTTATCCCTGTAACAGGCAGGTGCAAAACACCACCTCTGGAATACAGGAAACACTGCACACCCACACGCATTTGTCAGATCAGACAGCCAACCTTTTCTCCTCGTCACCTCCCAACAGCGTGAAGCCTGCTTTGCGTTGATCTGGCAGCACAAAGCAGATTTAGAGCATGTCTCTACATCACAAGTGCCACTCCCCTCATGCCTAACCTGTGCCACGCCAGCCGTGCAACGGTGGCCCACAAAACCAACCGCATGAGCTAAGTACTTGAGCATTGACTCATGGCAACTTCCTACTCAGCTAGCCTAAAGTTAGCTCTCAGTTTTCTACATTATGTACCTTCAAGTTAATAGAGACAGCTTTGGGACAACGCTCCTGAGCTGCCTTTCTCATGGGTGGTCCCATAATGTTGTCACTGTAAAGGTGAATGGCCCAAACCTTGAATAATTCTCGTCCGCTGAGCTCAGGTGTAACGCACAGAGGCCAAGGGGAGCCTCTGTGTTAGGGCTCTGGTCTGGACTGGGGAGGCCTAAGGCTGCACTCCCCACCTCCCAAAGACCCTTTTGTACTTCTAGCCTACACAAGGATGCCTTCAAATGACTCCAACTACTGATCTCACCGTGCCTGTGTGTATACAGCTGGACAATGCACAAAATGCTAGGAAAAGGCTTCTTTTGACATTCCTGGAATTGTTTGATGGATGCTTGTGGTGGTACTTAGATGAGAATCGAGCTGATCATCTACAAAACCAGGAATGAGCAGTCCTCAAAGAAGTACTCAGCATTTCCTTTTTCTGGAGTGAGACTAGGTCTAAAGAGTCATTAGAGCAAAGGACTAGTTGCTGCTTTTATGTATACCTAAAGTAGTGCAGGGGTAACTCCTTTTTATTTAACAACAGCAGCAGCAACCTAAGTGGAGTTACTGCCAATTTGTACCAGCGTGGGAGGAAGAAGAATTCAATGAACTCAAATGAGATCAGAGGTCAGTAGAATTACCCCTTGATTTATTTTGATGTGAGAGCAGAAACTGATTCTGCCTCCATTAAGAAAATGCTGATAAAAAGCTGAAAATGCAACGGCTTGGAAATTGCTAAGAAATTAATTGGTTCTATCCATCCAAATGCTCAGGTACACAAGCAAAGTCAAAAGAAAAAGCCAAACCCAGAGCTGCAACATGTTGCCTTTTCCAAAGCAGGCTGCTACTCGTTCCTCTGCACGCGAAGCGAGGGACAGAGGCCGCAGATCCCCACTTACATCCAGGTTAACTTTTCAAACCATTTTTTCATTTCAATAGAAATAATAAATCACCTTATCCTGGAGAAAGAAGCAGCTTGACACAAAACATACGACGGTGGGCTATTTTTATAGCACACCTAAGACATATAGGGATTCATTTATTTACTCAGCTATTTAAAAGTGGCTACTCTTACTCATTCTCTGGACAGCTAAATGCCAGGTTGCTAAGTTACTGTTACTTGACATCATCTCCTCCCCAACGTGTGCCCATATTTGACAGGTTCACATGATTTACTAGGCCAGTCAGCTCGTTATTCACTTGTCCAATGACGTCTGGATAATCATTTTAAATTCACATCATGTCCTCCCCAGCAAGCCCCCAGATTCCACATGAAAATATTTAAACTGCCTGTCAGCTGCTAAGTGCATTTGTAAACACACTGGACAGCGTACCTGTATTTTTCAAATTACAATTATTATAATTAGTTTTCACATCGTTCTTCAATGTTGGTTTGTATTTTAGAAGAGAAACAATTACTGAGGGGCAAATAATAAGCTGTATTTGTTACAGTCTAATTCTGCTGTGTGAACAGCTCACCTCGGCTATGGCTGGTACCCATCAAACCTCTTAGTGCTTTCAATTGGCGTGAGGGAGGTAATGCTACACATAATTTGCCCAGTCAAGGGCATTTTCACCTGCTGATCCATTTACATATTCTCCAATGTCATTAGACACGAGCTAGTCATCAGAAGAACAGCAGACCATACAAATTATAGACTTTGCTCATTTAACTCCAGTCATTCTTATACCGATTACAATCTGAATTATATTTAGGATTTGTTTTGCTTCCAGACTAGAAAGCTTTTAATTAATACCACAGCTGTCCACATACCATCAGAAGTCTACACGGTTCCTTGCTGCCTTACTACAGCAAATACGCAACTACAAGAATTCTTTTGTTCCTCTAAGCAGGGCCAGATTTTCATGCAGCCGTGCCCGCCCCGCTGGTTAGCAGCACAGCCACAACAGCTTTATGTGCACACACCAGAGCTTCACTGCTGCCAGACTGCATCTGATCAACTGCCTAAACAACTGACCCAAAGTTTCAATTTACACTACAAGTCCTCAAGAAAATTTAGCTAAATAAAATTCCCTTTCTTCCCCGTGTAATGCTGTATGCTCACCACCTCTTCACCAGAGGTAACCTGACGCTAAGGGAGCTCCATTCTGTGCTTCTAGAAGCAGAGGAGGGACCGCTGCTCAATGGCTCTCCTTGTCACACCTACACCCCCCACGCCTGGACCAGCAGCATGGTTCACATAACACACAGTGACAGCAAGGCACGCTGACCTACAGCACTGGTACGAGTGGCACAAGTAACAGCTTCAGAATACCAGTTTAAAATGTCAGTTCTCCTGCCCCATCTGCACTTCGTATCACAAAATTTCAATGAACTCATTTTTCAATGGCTGCACATAGTAAGTGACAACTTAATTTAAATCCATATTAATAAAAAGTGAATTACACACACACACTGTTGATTGCCTGTCTTCCACTGCCTGTTATCCACACTTTCAAAGCCATTATGTTGGTTCAAAAAAATAAGCCAAGAAAAAAAGTGTACCGACTGCCAGTGCATTTGCCAGTTTGGTCGGAGGAACCCGTGTGAAATGCAAATCTCCTGTACTATCTTTACAGCTTGGCCTCAGTTGCATTTATATATTTATTTATGTTATTTTAAATAACCTCCTCAGCCATCCTGGTTAGAAAAGCAGAATCAACAGGAGATTGGTCTGCCATTAACCTTTGGTTACAGTATCAGGGATAGTCCTTACAGCATTTACACAAGATGATATAAGTGTTTCAGGAAATCTGAAGGACTGTGAAATTTTGTCTCTGAATACTCAGGGGTCTGAACATGCTCAAGACCTTTCCCCTCACTCAGTTAGAAATTTTTGACCGTAAACTCAATTAAACCTTTCTTTCCTAGGAAAACAACAACAATAAGAAGAAGACAGAGATTAGGAATTGCAAACCTCTGCAATTACAAAAACCATTAATCAAGCTCAGCTTGAAAAAAGAGCTGTGTGAAATCAGAGGTCATAGATCTTAACTTGGGTCCCTCTTGTAAATTCTAGCAAAAAAAAAAAAAAATCTGAAAGAGTTACTGTGTCTTTCTGAAGGGTGAAACTGAATTAAGCCCCTTAATTCCCTGACTTAAAAAAAAAAAAGAAGAGGAAAAAAGCAAACTTCAGGGCATGAAATGTTCTCAAGGGAGACTGGCAGGGCTGGGGTGAGGCAGGTGGCAACACTCTTCCTCCAGCACTTTGAGATGCACAGCTCAGCAGCAGGCACGGCCCAGAGCAGAAACTGCCAGTGGTTGCCAATGACTTGGTTGGTTCAAACACAGGCTATTAGAACCCCATCTGCTTGGAACTCAACTGTCTTGTAATCCTTCCTGTCTACCTCTGCAACTCCCCTGACAGGATGGAAATGTGAATAGCCTGTTTTGTTACCTGGGGAAGCTGCCATCAGGGAACTGAGATCCGCACTCCCAAAGGCTCTTCAGAGACTATGTAAATGGCCCCAAAAGGCCAGAAAGTATCTGCTGGGGCTGGGAACTTAATCCAGGTTCTCAAAGCACAAATCACTCCTGAGACCAAGGGTCATCCTTTCATCCAGAGCAGACAGCCTGAATCTCCTGACACAGGGCTTCCATGGGGAGACCAAAGACTGGATTTTGACCACTGCTGGGCATTACACTCTCTTACGTATTTTCTCTCAGTTGCCTGTCAAGTGGAACATGATACTCTGCATGCAGCCCAAACACATTTCTCATGAGCTTATTCTGCATTATAAATTTGAGAAGAACAAAGTCATTGACAAAACCCGGGTCCTTCTACTTCCACCTGTGCTTCTCCACCATATGAAGTTGAAAGCCTAAAATGCTGCCACTAAAGGCAAAGGACTGGGACAGGGGTTTCCAGGCCTTTGGTGGGTAGCCCCAGCAGCACCTCTGTGTGCTGCTGGTCTCACGCACTCAGGACCTCGCCCGCAGGCTGCTTGCAGAGAGGTGACAAGAAGGTGGGAGGTTTCAGAAGGAAGCCCAGGACATTCTGCCTCTGTTGACTCAAATTACAGTTAAGGGGGTAGGAAAGAGGATCACCTCCTCTTGATTAGGAAAAAGACATTTCTGCTTCCTGTGATTTATACGCACTGTTTGCACATTGAAACTGTCACCTGGATGACTGATCCCTGAAATTCACTAAATCACATTTCCTTTTGATGCCATTTACTGAAAACAATGCTTTCCCCAGCTATCAAGTCATTCATTCCAAGTATAGTAATGAACCTAATTGAAATATATAAACAAGGGAAGAAGACATTTAAGAAGTGCCAAGTAGTTTGCACAGCCTTTCAACATTTCCTTTGCTTTTGCTCCTTTAGTGTTCTATAGGTAATAAAACTCTGCTCACTTTGAAGGCTGAAACTAAATTTTATTTATTCCTTTGCTTTCGTTGCTGATGGGTTCCCATGCAGATGCACACTCCTCCCGTACTGCAGGTCTGCACATGAATGCTTGCCTGCTGGCTCAACACATGTCTCCAGCAACCTGATGGGGACATCAACACCATCCCAAGATAATGTGTCAACACAAAACAGGAGCAAGTTTTTCAAACCACTTAACTCAAGATTGTAATGAATATTGAGAAGTCTATTTAAGTTCATTTTAAAAGTAAGCATAAGTCCATGTCTTTGCAAGCAAGTTGGCATGATTGTTACACATGATTTCAGGTCTGTGTTGGTTTGCACCAGTTTCTCCTAGTAAGAAGGACATGGCCAGCACAAATTGCAACTGAAATTTTATCCACTCTACACTGAAAACCAGCAGGTTGTCTGGCAATCCCAGGGAAGTAGCTCCAACAGATGGGAAACTCAACCCATGCAGATTAAAAAGCTAAATCCCAGATAGGACCTGATGGGTTAGAAACTTGCCCCTAGACAAATTTCTGTGCTGACAGGGGAACCCACAGTTGAGGTGTCTGAGGAAAAGCCCATCTTACACTTAAAGTAAGGCAGATTTACATGTATACAACTTGTTGTGCACACTTCCCTTTTTCTTGTTCTACAATCTTGTTGCAATTAAGTCATGCTCTGTTTGGAGTAGTAGTGTTAATTTTCTCTATTCAACCACTGATCAGAGCTCCCAGAAAAAAATTTTGTAGGTCTTTAACAAAACCATGAATGACAGCAACTGTGGTTTGGGGGAAGAAGGAGGAATAGGAGGTTAGTTTGTGAGTGGGAGAATTAAGGCGATTCTACCTAAGGGTAGGAAGGAAATACGTTCTGGAGAGACTCGCAGAGCTGAGAGCTTAAAAAAAAAACCAGGAACGTGTGTAAACCCCAACTGAGACAAGCTGGCAGAAGTAGAGTATTAAGTGAACTGACCATTGTCACTAAGGAGCACCCTGGGCTACCACCTGGCTGTGTCTCTTTAACAGAGACCCACAAATATGTTATTATTTCACTACAGTGTTAAAGACAGCCACATAACCCTTCCCCATGAACGAAATAAAAGCACTACAATTATACAAAAGATACAAAAGCAAAGGGTATTACTCACCCGCAATATTTCTTCCACACAGCTGGAGTCATTGGGAAGGGTAACCTACGTTTAAAGAGAAAAAGAAACGTTCAGTCAGGTGCTGGATGCCACGTTCAGTGACTACAACCACAGAGGTGAACAGTTAACAAGCAACTGCCTCTGAAGGCTGCTGTATCCATGCTTGTTACCTACCACATTTTCCATTTCAGATCAACATAAATCATCAGCAGGACCCATTTTGTCAAAAGTTGTTTTTTTGCTTCTGAGCAACACTGTGCTACTAACAACACTTTTGAAGCAATAAAGTACTCTGATTTCCTCACAGCTGAGAACTGGCACTAGAATTGCCTGGAACTTCTGTAACTGCAGAAGATCCCACTGTTACTCCTGTTGGCAGCCCTCAGAGAGAAGGCAGGTTTGGTTTAACTTGCCGCATGCTGCAGCGAAGGACAGAGGTGATAACAGTTAGGAGAAAACTGTTATCATCAACTATCTTATCCTACAGCTTAATAGGCTAACATCCCAGACAGCTCTTAAACGTATACTGTAGTAAAACACTGGTTGGACTATACGGGTGGCTGCTGATTTTGACGTCCCTCACGTCACCAGCCTGTTGCAGGTTAGGTATCCTCTGAAGACTGAGCAGCACGCAGGAATCACCTCGCTTGACAGACACTCCTTCTCCCCTTGGAAAGCCCTGATACATCTACACACACCCATATCCATGCCCATGCACACACACAGCGGTGCCCTTAAAACACTTGTTTAAATGGTACTTAACAGCATGTCACAATCCCTCATTCTAAGGAAATGACAGAGCACAAAACCTCTAAATTCTGTGAACAATTACTTAAATAACAGGCAGAAATGACCCATACGTACATACTTTCTGTAGCACTTTGCAGGTAGTTATCATGAGGGTACAGCAGAGGAGGCAGAGACAATGTTCAAGAATGTACCAAAAAACCAGGCAAGTACTTTGTACATAAACATTCACTGAGACTTTGCTGCCCAACACTTCTACCTTACTGCCCTTGGTAACTAGTTTGGTAAAAGACACTCATGACTAAACCTAATCTCTGTCACCCTAATCTGCTACAGACCTTGACCAAAAGCACCGACCGTGGCTTTTCTATTTCAGCCAACACTAAGCTTCAAGAATAAATCCACACAGCTACAGAAGTCAAAGACCAGAAAGAACTATTAGATCACTAAGTTCATACTCTGCTAATGTACCACATTTTCCCCTTACCTTCTAGTACTGTGGCTTGTCTAACCCAAAAACTGTAGGGAAATGGGTCTCCCATTGACTCGCTTAATAAAATATGGAGCAGTGTTGTAAACTATTTGGCCCTTTTTGTTAAAATGTTGCTTTCACTGTCACCACAGACATTCTGTAGAGCTCTTCCCACTACTTTAAATAATTAATTACTTCCCTTCACATTTACACCATGCGCAGACATGCAGAATTATACTCCACTTTTCTCGATGCTGTGTGTGCAACTTTTACATCCTTTCCTGATACACAAGATGTCCCATCCCTTCGGCTTATTTCATTACTGCTCTCTGAATTTCCAACATTTTGTCTTGATAAAGGAGTACGCAAGTGAATATGACTACACTGCAGGGATAGTAGTGATTTTTGTCTACTTCAGCAACTATAGATTATACTTTTTCATAATATCACTTAAAAACATTCAACCAATTAAAAAGAGCCTTACCTTTTGTCCAGAGTTTCTACTCAGCTCAAATTCTACCTAACAAACATAGGCTGAGAACTTCCAGTGGAGGGTCAGCATTAACTCTAATAGGCATGCAGTCCATCCTCACACCCCATAACTTGATATTCCAGCACTTCATTGGCCTTCCTTCATCCCCCTACTTTCCATTTAACTCACATTTTTCCCCTCTCAATACCTATAATTTCTTCAATAATCTGTGTTTTCCATACTTCATACCAATACTCTATTTAGTGAGGAATATAGTTAACTTTAACCAAGATTAGCAAGCATGGGTAGCCCTGCAACATGCAGTGGGATACTGGGAGTACATATGTCTTTAATACACTCCTGATTTTTTTCATTGAAAAATTAGTATGGTGGAATATAAGAAAACAAAACAAATACTCCCCCAATAAGCTTGCAGCCTACACTCCAACCACAAAATCTCTCACAGCAGTTAACAGGAGCAGTCTGAAAACTAGCTGAGTGAGTCAGGCTGGGAAGAGTGAGAGCAGCAGAGGTACAGAAGCCCCCTCCTTACTTAACACCCCCTCCCACCACTACATGTGCCACTTCCAATGGCTAGCTGAGGTACCACGCTTATCCCTGCGTTCAGAAACGTCTTGATTGTGATAATTGTGTCCCTGACCATTAACACAGGGCAGAGCATGTTCCTACTTGTTTTACAGTTCTTTTCCAATTCACAGCCCTGTTTAAGTTTATGTTACTTCAGAACTAATGAAGATAATAACAATAAACATACCATTTTACTTTAATAAAGCCTACTATATATTATGCAATCATAACCAGCTTCTGCTGGCAGCGTTTGCTAATAACTTTAAATGCTCATGAATCAATATAATTGTGTTAATGGCAAAGAAGATTTTAATGGCTTGACAGAACTTTTGTTCCCTTTGGCATTGCTTTGTTTTGAATCACTGGTATTAAAGTAATGCAAGATGTCAAAGTGCTGTGATTGTCATATAGGGAGATCCAAGTAGGAGCTAGCACAAAGAAGAAAACATTTAGATTGATGCAAACATTAAAAGAATAATTATTACAACATGGCTATCAGAGAAAAGATCAATGTAAGAGTCTTTCAGTACATTACTATTAATGGATTTCTAAAGAAATGAGACCATTTTTCTAAATTCATGCTACAGTTGCACATTCTAGGAGACTTGAAAGGCACAGCTCTATTAGAAGATTAGACTATCCTGGGGAAAAAAAAAAAAAAAAAGAAAAAGAAAAAACCACCTCTCAACCTTTCAAAGTGTGACTCAAAAATCACAAGTTTAATTGTCCATAAACAGTTGGGTTCAGCTAACAAGTGCAAGGAGGCTCACATGGCACACCACAGCATCCAAGCACAGATTTGTCAGGACAGAGAGAAACAGAGCAGATACAATATTCATCGCCTTCTCAAGCCCTAGCTCTGTAACAAATCCTTATTAGAATTGCCATTAATAAAATGAGACGTTTCTCCTGCAGTTTAGTCAAGATTGGACATTCATCCCATACTACTACTTTCCTAATCTAATAAAGATCAAGTAGTTTAGGACCCATTATGTGATCCTCTACCCCCTCTGCTCTCCAACATTCATCAGTAATCGGATTCTAAAAAGAAGGGCACAGCTTGCATTCGCACATGCTTTTGGGGCTTTTTTTGCTTTGTGAGCAGCATGGTCTAGCTCAGCCGAGAGGACAGATTCCAGGAATTTGGCTTCCATAAGATCAAGTAGTTGCGTTTCACATCACGAGCTTTTCTCTCGGCTGGCAGTGCATTCATGAACCCCAGACCGAGGAACAGTGAATATTACATAAGCTGCAGACAGACGTCCTGAGGTAATAAAACTTCAATCAAAACAAAAAGATTTCACAACAGCTATATGCTACACTGAACTCATCTTCCAATTCCATTTTCATCTGGCAAAACGCTTTTGCATCAAAACGCTTCAAGTTTACTTTTAAATATTGCTTGCTAAAAAAAAAGAAGAAAAAAAGTAAAGGTCAGATGGTCAAAATATTCCACCTAATACAAGCCAGTATTATAAGGCTCTCTTCACATTCTGGTCTCTAAAGAGAGAGAACAGAACTTAAATGATGTGGAACCAAAGGTTTAATGTATGGCTTGGGTGGCTCAGTGCTAAACTTTAGAGGGAGGGAAGGCGAGCAGAAATGTAAGAGTGAGGGAAAAGTGGCCTTTAATGCTATGCAGATCAAACGACATGGGGTGAATAGCTACAATAGCTGATGAGTCATGTTGATATAACCTTCCATTTATACATTCAACAGCTCCTCGACCACTCTTACCGCCTGGTCAATTTATACCCTGCATGAGATCAGATTTTGTTTTTGCAGTATAGCAAAATCATATAAAGTCTCTTTTGCCTGTAATTTACACCCAACAGCAGGCATTTCTTAGAAAGATTAGCAACAAAATCTTCCAGCAGACTTGTCAGAATCGTTCCAAAAATTGAAATGTCGTGTCTGAAAGCAGAAACACACAATGAATAATGTCTTTGCCAGAACTGACCGACTACATTTTCATCTGGATAAACTGTTCATGAACAGTCCTTTGAACAGGCTTTATTGATGCACAATTGGCATTCAACAAGTAATCTCTTCTTCCTATCTTTGCTTTATTGGAAAGATAAATGTAGCATGTTAAATGAACGTAGGAACCCACTCTCATTTCTTGCGTATGAGCACCTATGTGCTTTTACATCAAGAGCTCAGCTTTCATTGTCATCTCCTTTATCAAGAAACACATTTTGACTCTGGGGAGATGAAGCTCATCCTACTGTTTACTCCTTCGAACACAAATTGATTTTTCACTTGCTAGCATGAAAAGATCCTGTGCATGAACCTTGATTGATCACTTCCAGCGCGCACGACACCGCAATAAGAGGAGAGCACTTAGAAAACCAGGAGCAGCGAAACCAGGACTTCAGCAGAAGTTTTGTCCTGTGAGTGCCTTCAGTTCCTGCCAGGCTTCCTAGTAACAGAAAGTGCTTCTTTTTTTGATAAATACAAGTGGGAAATTGTTGTGGTGAGCAGAGCCCGCCCTAGGCAGGGATCGGCGTGCGGAAGATCTCGCGATGTAACGGAAAGCTCAGACTGCCCACGAGGGGCCTTGTGGGTGTGGCTTGTGCTATATAAGCAATTGCAGCTGCGCAATAAACGCCATTTGCAACATCCTTCACATTGAAGCCTGTGTCTGCTGATGGTACCCAACGGCAGACGTTGGGTGGCAGAGATCCCGGGGTTCAGGTGTCGGTAACGACAGGAAATGGATTGGGCAGTACTAAGAACAGCAGAGTTTCCAGATACAAGACGTTGGAATACAGGACCTTTGAACATCATTCCAAGATACAGGAACCTATGATTCAACTTTTCCAATAAGCTCACTACAAGTCTAAGAAGATGCAATACATCACCTGCATTTGAATGGGGTACATATTCACACCTTTCCAACACCAGCTTTCCTGTGATGGCCATCACTATTTCCTTGCATGCCCAGGCTTCATTTTTCCTCTTCAGTCATTCTGTACATCTCTCCTGGACTTTACCCTTTTCAGACAATCAGCTCAGTTGTCATCTGACCACACATTTCTCCTCCTGAGGAAGACTGTTTCACATTTACTTGAGGTAAGCTTCACACCACTGCTCAGAGCCCACTGTTCAAAATTCCTCGGGCTGTTCCACAGTTCATGCTTTTGTCTGTTTCCTACATCACTAATATTTCATCCCAAAAGGGTCATTCATGTTAAAGACACCTGAAATAGATGTCAAACTAATCTCACGAGCTGGAAGGATCTTGGCTCTTCCTTATCAACTCCAGTGCAAATGGGTAAGAATGAGAGCAGAAAAAGAGTAAGGAATGAATATTGCAAACTGAGTGTTATTTTTTTTCCTGGTGTATTTGATATTCAAGAGGTTATCACCAACATATATTAGGCTTGTGTGTTTGGGCTCTGGAGGAAACTGAATGAAATAAAACATGGTGGTATTAAAAAAAAACCCAAATAAAATTGCTCCTATGGTATTCACATACATATATGTGTTTTTCATGAGGTTATTAATTCTCCAGGGAGTCATTTGTGGGTCCCAAATAATGTATATCCACTGTTTTCTTTTAGGACCTCCACCATCCTGGAACCAAAATATCACGAGAAGGCTACATTTCCCGTTATTTCAAACCCAAAAATATCTCCTGGGGCTTATTAAAAGGTCTGTGAAAATATATACTTTTTATATATATCTCTAAAAAATTAAGAGAGAAAGAAAAACTACTGCCTAAACCAAAATACATAGAGCTGGTCCTCTGTTCCTCCTGAACACAAATACTGCAGAAGAGGTTGTGTCAAATAGGCATTTAGTGGAGAACCTGAAAACAGGCAAAAGTTTTAAGAAGGGGATCAAGTTAATTCATCTGTTAAGCCAAGACAGCTTGGCCTGCAGTCAGTGTGGCTCTTCCAGTGGTGAATGGAGAAATTCATGCCTCTTCCCATGAGTAAAGCACATTAGGTAGGAAAAACAACTTACTAGTGTGGTCCAAAACACCACTGAATCAGGTTCCCACTGATTTCGGTGAACTTTCCAAAGGTGTCTAGTTCAGAAGCCAAAACTACCCACAGTGGGCACCTTTAGTTTCACACAAAAGCAAATTACTCTAATACACTCCTCTCCAGCCACCTAAGAGCCAGACAAAACGGCACAGCTACACCAGGCTGGGGCACCTGGGCAGCAGTCCACAGATCAGAATGAATTATAGTTTGATTTCCCTGCAATGAACTCAGCTTACAACGACCTCCCAGTCGGAGCAACCCCAACTGCAAGGACAGCCCTTTTCACTGGCATTTAGTTCTGCTACAGCAACTTTTAAACCAGACTGACCTGGATGTGACAATTACATTTTTCTTTTTCTTCCCAGTGCACGCTGTATTTAGCCTATTTTTTCATTTCTTTGATGTTTTCTTTTAACAATACCATTTCAATGTTGATCAGCATGAAATAGTCTCCATGAAAGCACAATATGCTGATGTTCAATTTAAACTCAATGGTTCTCCATTATTTTCATGCAGTAAATTGCCAAACTCTATTAGAGACAGAAGTCTGATAAAGTGATCTCTCACTTCAAGGTCTCCTGGGAGTTTTTTAATGTAGGTAAGGCTGTACATTTTACTTATGGAATATTCTGAATGTAGTATTTTAGAAGCTCGCCATCATGATAATACCAGAGTAATGTAATGATAATACCAGGTAATGTCAGTATTCAGCCAGGCTTCAACAAAAGTGGCATTTGCAGTACTTCATTTGTGACCAAAATACTGCCTTTCATAAAGGCTGTTACAACCATTTATTACTGACAAAGAGGAAGAGAATTTGAAACTTCATGTTTTCTTTTTTTCTTCCTTTCTCCCTCTCTGTCCCTAGTCCTGCAATGACTGCAAGTACTTATTTATATAATATAAGTATATTTTCTTATATGCCTTGCTATTTTCACCTTATTCTGGAAGAGGTTACTTTATACATTTCCATTCAATTGATGATAAAAGGCACCCTGACCTAAAATGCCACCATGCACTTGTCCACTTGAAACATCAAAGCCTGACTGACACCCTCTGGTGCGGTGAGATATATGGCGTGGCAGAAATAAAGATCAAGTGTCTGTTTCTTGTCTTACTTGTACCAGGGTGAATGAAATCTAACTCCTCTGAAGAGAATGAAGACGTATAAAAGGAGTGTGAAGGGAGTTTGGCTTCCCAGCCTAATTGCCCTCAGTTAGGGGGAGGTAAATTAGACACCATATTTATTCTCACTGTAACCCTTTGAGTAGAATCTCTTGGAAATCATTCAAAATCCCTTTACTATACAGGCATAGCGTTTAAATTTAATACAGTGTGGAACTGGATCTCTAAATCTATTTCACATTAGTGGACTTTGGTGTCTGTTCCCATTACACACCAGGCTGAGAGAAAGCAGCATCAGGCAGGAGTTGGGGAACGTCCTGCTGGAAGAGTAGCAAAGGTGTCAGGTCAGACTGTGGCTTTAGTGACACAGCTAAAACTCCACTGGTGTCAGTGAAGTTGCATCAGTGTAACCTGAAGCATTACTTGCTCCCATCAATTCGGACTGTCACAGTTTTTCTGAGGTTGTAAAGATGAACCTTTTCAACCCTCTACTCACATCTGGGTGGGTGACTGTGCCAGTTAGCTACTCCACTTCTTTTTCTAAAGCAGGTATGAATGTCCTCACTGGAAAATGTTCTCCTGGGTTTCATTTGTACAGTAGCTTGCACAGCTGCAAGGCCAATGCTGGGACCTAGATTAATTGCTCAGAGCTTGTTTGCAAATTAGTTGTTTTCATAGACCCCTCCACCACAGTCACAACGTGCAGATCACGTCCTCAGACTGCCTTCAAAACACAGGGACAGAATTCAACAGGGAAGGACACGGTCTTGCCCAGGGGGAAACAAAACTAAAGTATTTTGAAATATCTTCGTGTTTAAATACCAACAATACCTCCTAGCACAACCAGTCCTCAGAAATACATTTTTTTACATAAACTTCAACCAAATAAATTTAATCCCTATTTAAAATAGAGGCCATTTTCCTTTTATTAATACTAACAAAATAGCACGACTAATGACTGTGTCTTTACTGGGACTGGATCCAAATTCAGACTGCATTACGAGCCAGATCTTATGCTCATTAAATAGTAAGACACATGATTATCCTAACTGCCATGGAATGCCATGGTTATCATGCAAAAGGGGAGCTAAAATAACACTTTTTGGACAGTATGGAACTTAGAACAAAGAAAATCTGACTTTGAACGGGATCTTTATGGCCTCTCTTTTAGTTACATTTCTAATTAAAATGCTTTGATCTATTAATGCCAAGGGATGCTGCTAAATGTATTCAATGCAGAAGTCGCATACTTTTCCTGAGCTCCCAAAATCTCTTAGATCTGTGTGCACTTATGCTGCATGCAGTTAAACCGCTCACTAAAATGAAAAGATATCTAAGAATAACTCACTTCCATTAGATTTATAAATCACATTAATTAATTCTACATCTCCAGTGGTGTAGAGACCAAACTCTAATGCAAGATCTAATTAAAGAAAAGGGGGAAAAAAAATGGAATTGAAACACAGAAGTAACTGTTTAGCCTCAAATTAATGAGGCGCTATGCTAAGCAAGAATGTCCATAAATCCCTAATGAGGATTTTAAACACATTAAAACTTCCTAATACAAAGTGTTTGCCTTCCTTTTATCCAATAACAAATAAGCCAATAATTTTCTGCCTCTAAATGACACTATTAACTGTCATGGCATGTTTTATTTGACAAACCCTCCATTCAAATACAGTAAAACCAATTAATTTGCCTGCTGTGAAATGTGTTTCTTGATAGCTTTTATGTGATTTTTCTTCTCAAAGAAATGTAAATAGGAGGTCAAAGTAGGTGCCTGATTTTGCTTGAAAATACGCTGCAATAACTATAGATTTTCTAGTCAGTTTGCATTTCAAATGAAGTGAAAGATAAACTCCATTTTCAGGTCATCAATCAAGTAATGGTCTCCTGATAAGTAAACAGTTACAGAGTAATAGTTTTATTACTGGGGAAATGGTCCTATATTCCAGCCGTGATGGTTGCAAAATTACCACTTTGCTCTGTTATAAATAAGGGTTTGAAATCAGGGGGCTTGGCCTCTCTGCCTCCCCTGCTGCCCAGCCAGGCCTGCACCAGTGAATGGGAGCTGCTGGACCTCCCTCGCCACCACAGGCCCGTGCCTGGGCTTGAACCCCAGTCAAACTCCACCTCTTTAAAGTGTGAGGATGGCCATGTGTTACCTTTTTTTTTTTTTTTTCTTGGCTCAGAACAATCTGTAGAACAACTAAAAGCTAATTCTGTGGTTTCAGTGGTCCCCTGGGCCCCACTTGGTAGATGTCAGCAGAGAAAAGCAAGACCATGTTGTGACTGTCCCACAACTGAGTCGCATCCGAATCTAGAAGCTCTTCTAAGGTTTTGTCACCAGGAAGGTCAGCCTATAAAAAGTAGAGATTTTATACTTCAGAAAGACACTTTTCAGCCTGTGCCCACTATGTGAACCGAACCGCACTGTAAACTGAAGGCAGAATAGAGGATAATGCATGGCATGCCATGCTTTATGGGGCCTAACTGAATGCCAATTAATCTTTACAACATATGTACGTTTCCATCAGCTCCTGCATTGCATCATGATCACACGGAGACTGTGGTTTCTCTGCCTTAAGATGGAAACACAACTTGAAAAAACCCCATGACATACCACATATCCACACACGCAGAAGGAGCAAGGAACTAAATAAAATAAAGATGCCTACCAGCACTGAAAAGGACATAACTGCTCACTTATTTAATCGTCTGCAATAGATTACCAACCAGAGCCGGGTAATTTATGTAGCATACCATGACAGCTGATTTCCAATTTGCACTAGTCTTGTACATGTGTTACTTATTGAAATAAGCACAGAGAATCTGCAGCCACACTCAGATGAGCAGTGCCAAGGCTGCCTGGCGCGTGAGGAAGGCTAGTGAGAAGCGAGGCTGGGACAAATCAAAGGCACCAAAAGTGGTCTGCAGCTCTGCCAGCCACCATCCCCATCACTCCGACACGCAGCCCCAAACCCATATTTGTTCTTTTTTCTCAACAGAAATCTCTTTACTATTGCTAGAAATTTTTGCTGTAGTGACCTTTCTGTGGGGAGGTCAGAAGCAATTTATATTTACATATTAATTATATGAAATTATACAAGTATGTATGCAAATAAGAGAAAAATATGCAAATATCTGTATTTTGCTTTTTAACAACAACCTTTTTTAATAAACTTAAGAACTGAATTGCAGCACTTCCAAAAAGTAAATTGAACAGACTCCTTCTCTTGCCTGAATAGTAAGAAAAACATATTCTTTCAATACTCTGTCAGCTAATAAAAATGCCCAAATTAAACTTTAAAAATACTTAAGTGAGAACTATGCTTGACACAGTCAAATACCAAGAAATCGATTTCATGATGGATACAAGCTTTTGAGCTTAAGACACCGCCTCTTGTAACCTGTATTTGGCTCACTTTGCAATTCAGTGTTCCTGAAGTCTGAACTAAACACCTCTCCAGGACGCAGCTGTCTGCATCTAATTTTGCTGATAAAATGTAAATTAAAAATTATTTATATTTTTGCAAAGAATCTGATATGATATCCCACATCAACAACTTTTACATCTACTTCTTAATCGAGACATTGAATTGGGCTAAGACCACCTGACATTATTTCACTTCTGACCTTTTCAACTGTCAAAGCAGACAGATTTTTATCCTACAAGATTCGAGCCAAAGCCTCAAAGGTGCAGTGCCAGAGCATTAATCCATTTCACTAGACAGTCATTGAAATTATAATTGAAAGTTCAACTTACTTTAGCATTTTATGCTGAAATACTTCTGGCAGCCCAGGGCAGAAAGTCGAAATCTGGTTTCCAATGGAGACCATTTCCAATGGTTTCTAAATGTTGGCAGTGAAATTCCTTATTGTCAAATAGATCAGCAGATGCCGGCTTCCATTAATTTACTTTCTGTGACTGCTGCTCACTTCAGGAAGCCTTTCTTTACCTAAGGATGCTGACCTGCTGCTGGATCCCATCAGAAAGAGACTAGGAAAGACACTGATTTATTAGGAGACTGAGGACAATTCAGGAAAATTCCCTACAGCAGTCAGGGCAGATCCCATCCCTCCATTTATTCTAACTGATGCCTTAAACAGGAAAAAAAAAAAAAAATCTGCAGAGAAGACATAATGCAGATTTGTAAAAGCTCCAAACTCACGCTAAATAACTGACCCACATATATCAGGAGTAACTCCAGAATCTGAAAGAATGGTAGACAGCCTTTCCTCTTCAGCAAAAGGTTGTCATAAAGGAAAAAGGACTTCTGAACCTGAAAAGAACACCATCATTTTAGGTAGTCAATAGGCTACAAATCGTTTTTTTTGGTATTCTGAAGGTGCCCAGAGGCGTTTGGCCAGGAAGTTCTGTAAAAATAAGTTTATTATTCTTAGACTAATCTCAAAAGCTATCTAAACAAGCATTTAAGCTAACATGGAAGACACATTTCATTAAAACCTAAGTGTCTTTTTTTCTACAATTTTTAAATTGAGTCGGACTAGTGATTCCTGGAGTCTTATCCCGAGACTAATAAGTTTCCTTTTTGGAACTGGGAAGGGGGAACAGGGAACTTGAGATCTAATGCCTATTATGCAATGATAGGTCATTTTATCAACGTTTTCAAGACTACTATTATATTTGCCCTATAAATTTTGCTGTCTCTATCTGCACAAGGTCCCTTAAATCCTTAGTGCCAGGATATTAGCCCTTTAATTCAAAGCACTGAGAAATAATGCTGCAGCAATGCATGAGCAATGGGAAGAAAACAGCCCTGAAGACCACATTAAGTGGGTGTGTGTTGGGTCTCCTTGAGGTGCAGTAATCTCAAGGTTCAGCTCTCAAAGTCAGACCATTAAGGGAAGGAGAAACTAGACCAGCTTCTAGGCAATGCAAATCTCACAGAAGGGCATCTGAGACGAACACCAGAACTGTACAATACCTTAGGGACATCAGCAGTGACATTAGCAAACCTTCCGTACCCTTGGAGAGGGTGTCTTGGCACTTACTGCTTCAGCACCTTTAATTACTTTGCTGTTAGCAGTCCCACCCGAGGTGCCTGTCTCCTACTCTGCACGTGTGCTTGTGCACAGGCGTGCACGTGCACGGCACCGAGTGGGCACCTGCCTCTCCTTCCCCCTCTCCCTGCTGAGACCCCAATGGCAAGGACGATCCACTCATCTGTGGACTCCTGCTAGTGTTATTTCTCACACAGAGCGTGACTCCTCCTATGGCAGATCTGTTTGTGCCCAGGCCCTGATGCAGCACAGGCAGCAATCATTCTTCGGATGCCTGTCTGGACCATCCCCTTCAGTCTAGTTCGCTGCGCTACGCTCAAGCCACACAGCCTGTCGCTGATCCAGCGCACAGCGCTCGTGGTCTGCAATGGGACCAAAGGCACAAGCCCTTTAACAGTCAGCTTGCACAGAAATCACAGGCAATTCCACACTGTTTTATTTTACAAACCTTACAGTAAATATTGACAGAATTTACTAACGTAGAAAATCAAAGAATTTTGAAAGCAGAGAGACAGAGAGGATTTGGGAATTTATATCTGGATTTTGTTAGAGGTTGCTAAACTGCAACTTTGGTCAAGTTAATTAATTTCTGTGTTTCTTTGTTTAGACATCTGTGTAAACACAATAAACAAGATGTAACTAGCCACCACCAAGTTACGGCAGGGAAGCAGTGGTTTGGAGCTCTTAGCAGGATGGTGTCATACAGGAGTGACAAATGCACACAAAGCTGTATACAACTGGAGACTCCTGACTGCTGTAAATGTCAATCCTCAATAAACGGTTTGACCTTTTTTATCTATTATTTCCATTTTGTAACTGAAATCGCATCTGACACACAGAGCATTTCAGGGGAATAAATGCAGTTTGGGGACGACTCTGCAGTCTCATGTCTCACCTCACACCCTTGAAATGCAATGATCTCCCCAGAAGTACAATGCTGCCTTGGTACTTCAGCCCCAAGGACCTCCCAGCATCCGCTTGCCGGCTGACCTAACAAGCCAATGAGCCCATTATCAGTATGTCTCTGTAAGCCAAAGAGGGTTTTTTTTTCAGTGGAACTGCTTAAAGCATATAGCAACTTGATCTTAGAGAAGTTATTCTTTAGGCATTTAATTGAGATCTTCCAAGGGCAGAGTCACCTTCTGGATGAACCCACTTCTGCACAGACTACACAGAAGAGGCCAGGGTCACCACTTTGCTTAATCGGGGCATCTCAGTTAAAGACTGGAAGTTCGGTGAATTAAATATGGATCACAAAACCCCAGTTGCACTACAGCTCTTGTGGCAGGCTGAACTCACAGTGGAGAAAAGGAATCAGATGGGGAATAAATCCCCCATCAGACAGTGGCTTGGGGATCCGAATGCTAGACAATGAACAATTTGTTGTCTAATGCTAATTTGGATTGGAGAGAGAGAGGGGAATTGCTTCAATTTGGACATAAACCAACATTT
The DNA here is from genome assembly GCF_000691845.1 of Merops nubicus. Taxonomy (NCBI): domain Eukaryota; kingdom Metazoa; phylum Chordata; class Aves; order Coraciiformes; family Meropidae; genus Merops; species Merops nubicus. The sequence continues at coordinate 128,318 of NW_008583557.1, read as the reverse complement.
TAGAAACTTCAGAAAACTGAAAATTTGAAATTGTTAATTTTTTGTTGATTTTTAAAAACTTCACTGTGGCAAAACCAGAGGTGTCTTCTATGGATTCCAACCTAGTAAAACACTTTCATGAAGGAAATAAAACAGTGACAGGAGCTCCAGAAATAAATGGCGTAGCATTTGTTTAAAAAAAAATGGAAATGCCAATTAGCAAATGCCTAAATGTCTGGTTTTGAGTTTCACAATTTCCCGAATTTGTAAAACCAGTAAAGTAAAAAAATATTAGTAGAAGTGGCAGCACTATTAAATCTGGTCTTCCACTGTAGAAACTGTGTTCCCAAAGCTGCAGAGCTGTATGGCTGAATTCCAGGCTTCTCTCACCCACAGCTTTGCCAGTGGGATAACAGAAAATCCAGTTTCCCTTCCACATACAGCTCAGTTCATTAAAATCACAGAATTGTCACAGGTGAGGTGGGTTTTTTTTGTTTTTTTTTTTTGACACAAATGCTTCTATTTGTGTGCTAACAGTAAGCTCAACAAAATGAAACTCTCAGAAATCACCAAACTGCCAAATTTTTCTCATTGGTTTTTAGAGAGAACAGCCCTGCTTTAATTGGCTGAAGAGAAAAAAACCTGTCATATCTGAAATGGCCAGAAGAGAGGAAACGCTGGCAGAGTGATGTCTTCCTAGGTGAGGGTAGTCCAAGACTTAATTCCATGTGTCAGGGCAAGATAACACACAGTCATATGCATATGATCTCATCAGCCCTTCAGGAGACAACTTCATGCTTGGTAATATTATTTTAGAGACTTTCTTAATATGTTTGCGGAACACACAAACAAGGAAAAAATGCCATGTAAACCTCAATCTAGATACCACTTAAAGGGATATGCAATCATTACAATCAGAATAATCACGGCATTATTAATTACGAGAGGAAAACAATAAATAATCAGTAGAGTTCCACGTGCTGGCAGAAGCATTTGGTGCCTATCACCAGCGTTCTGATGCCTGTGTGCTGCTATGGACACCTGTGTGCACCACTTGGGTCAGCAGTGGACAGACCTGCATCACCCTGAGGAGATTCCTCAACCTAACCGGGTGAAAAATCTCCCTGCCCTGCCCCCACGAGCTGCTCGGTCGGAGAGCTCCTGCCTGTCCTGCTGGCCTCCAGCAGGTGGGCATGTCACACAGTGTGACAGCCCCCGTTAAAACAACACTGCTTTGTGCTTTGCAGAATAATTCCCGAGCTTCGTATCAACTAAAAGGGAACATGAGGTCAGTTACCAGATCACTTCCCATTTCTTGAGACGACTGTAGGCATTCTCAGTGCTCCTGCCCTGAATCTCTCACTGCAGGGACCCCAGGAAGGGGTTCCCCAGCAGCCTCAGGGCAAACCTGACCTGGTTCCCTTTGCCTTCCCCAGCACCATCAGGGTTCACAAGCAGTACAGCCCAAGTCAACCCCAAGGAACTGCCCTTTGGCTCCAGCCTGGGTAACCTGAGAGCCCTCTGATGCTGGAGCTGGCTGCACCAGACAAAAGGGTTGTGCAGGTTTGGAAAGTTTCATTTGAAACAACAAAAGACTGAAAACATAGGGCTCAATTCTCCATTGTAACTCTGTCGAGTTAAAACTGTGCTGGAAGAAACCCCCTCCCAGAGAGTGGCCTGGCCAGGCTTGCAGGAGAGCTGGCTGCTGGTCCCGCAGCACCACGCACGGGTCCCTTCCCAGCGCCCAAACAGGGGGGCTCCCACAGCAAACTGCCACCCCCACCCAGCCCCTGCTCAGCCCCACAAACACACCCTGAAGCCACCCTCAGCCTGCCTTCACATGGGGCCAGAAACACTAACAGCCAGAGCTTTCTTTTAAGCCACGAAAGCTTAAACTCTAAAGTTTGACAGCAGCTTGCACTCCCAGCAAAGCCATGAGCATTTTCAGGCCTTAGGGAGAGAGACAGATACTTGTGTGGTTTTATATATAAAGTCATATGTATTCGTAAATACTCAAATGATTTCCATACACACCCATCAGCCACACAATGCAACAGTAAATTATTCCAATAAATGGCATTACTCGAAGAACGCAACAAGGATAAATATAATTGCACGAGGTTTAAACAGGATGTAAATCAGCATTAAGGAAAAGAAAAAAAAAAGGCAAGTTAACTTGAAGCTGTTTACTCCCAGAGAATCTCCACTGCTCTAACGTTTCAGCAATAGCCTCCAGTGGTGAGCGTGCTGCAGGAAGTAGCAGAAAGCAGTTCAGCAGATGAAACAAAGAGGACCTAATTACCATGCGAAGCACAACATCCTTCAGATGTGATGAGAAACGTGACTGCATGAAAAACTGGTTCTGGGGAAATTTCAAAATATGACCACCCAAGCATAAAGAAGAGTGGTGAAAACCAGAGAAACTGCAACATGAGGGTATAGTATTTCTATACAAAGACTATTAGTTTAAACACATGCACATACAGATACTGTGTACATACACACATCTATCTGCAGACACACCAGTACAAGGAACTATGTGATTGTGGATGAAAGCTATAACTGTATAAAAGCTTTCAAACTGTATGCTACATATTAATAAAAAAAGCACATAAATTCTTTGTATGTTGATCCATGGAGATTCTTGAGGGAAAAGCAAACAAACAGCCAAATGCATGAAAAACACCCAAGCAGCCTGACAATCCAGCGCTATCCTTTCATTTTCATCATACTTGGTCATTTAATATTCATTTTTGCTTACAATTCCACAGTTTGAATGTAAATAATTTATGAATATTGGTCATAAATTATTTTGGGGGTTTTGTTGTGGTTTGGATTTTGTGTTTGGCTTGGTTTTTTTGTTTTTTATGAAAGAAGAGGAACACAGGTGATAAGCACTGCCATTGTGGAGCAAGGGCAATCCTCAGTTACAGGTAGGGAAGTTGTGTCATTTACTGAAGGGCTGAAGAAGGTATTTAAAAGCACAGTGGAGCACACAGGGTTTGTGCTGCAGCAGGGCTCGGCACGGGGCTGTGCTGCCGGCTCTGCAGTGAGCCTCTGCCAGCTGCACTGAGCTCTCACTGGTTTGGCACCAGTGCAACTGGGGAGACCGAGATCCCTGTCACCTGCATGATGAGAGGCTACGCTCAGGAATGTCCCTTACTCCCTCCGAGGTGGAAACCCAATGCACTGTTTCAACTTTGGGTTTACCAATGAGAATGCCCTTTTGAACAAGACTGCTAAAAGATCAGCGTGGCCTGAACACCCTTTTTCTAGAGAATCTGCACAAGGCAGGTGTTAACCTATTCATTTATTACCAGGGCAGGGTGGAGGGAAGAGAGTGAAGCTGATGATCTTAAACTGAGAAATAGAGTTTGCAGACTCCTGGGCATGATCAATACTGCTCTCCAGCTCCAGATTCCCTTTATTGATGACAACCTCTCTTGCTGCAGTGATCAGAGATTCTACATCTTTTAATCACAAAGAACATGACAACTACACCCTATCTATAGCTTTGTGATTTACAGCAATTGATGCACTATCAAAATCGCATTAGTGCAACGGTCGTTTTTGGGTGTTACCCAAGCAGCTAAATTTAAATACAGTTGCATTTGTGACAAACTGACAAGGAAAATCTGATGTTTGAATCCAGCACTGATTTTAACCCGTTCATTTTAACCTTGTCTCCCTCTGCCTGTCAGTGGCAGAGATGAACCATCCTTTTCCTGCCCTACCAATTCTAACCACAAGAAAATGGAAAGCTGACCCATGGACTAAAAAGGGAAGCAACATGATGGGGTTGCCTCGTACATACACTAACAGAGAGGATATAAGTTTTGGGAGCTACATCCCACTCATCAAAGTCTCAACTCCTGTTGCTGTGAGTGGGTGGATTTCAGCTTAGCCAGTACAGCCCTTATTTTGAATTGTTTTAGATAACTCCCCAGTTTATAACATAAAGTCATTTGAACACTGATGCTTCTTTTTTTAATTTCAGGGGATTTGTTTGTTTTATTTTTAGCCTGATTCCTGACAGAAATGAGACACCCACAGATTGCAGGCATGGGAGTCTGAAATAACGCATGTGTCTGTGCTCTCATACAAAAAAAAGGGTGTTCAGCTCACCCCTGCCGTCCAGCAGCAGGGTCAAAAGATATGGCATCTCTTCAGAGTCTGAAAAGAAGGCAGTGGGGGAGAGAAGAGGGACCCTACTGCTGTCCCATTACAGGAGAAGCTAATAAAGCTCACCCTTTGTAAGATATCAGAGGATCCGCATGAGAGGGAGACATTACAAGCCACGCTTCATTAGCTCCTCCGCTCACAGAGTGACTTCTTTTTACAAGAGAACAGAAGATTTCAGTCTCCTGAGCTGAAAGAAAGCACAGGCTGGCAGGCAAGAATGAGATGAGATGAGATGAGATGAAAAGCAGATTCCTCTTATCTCTTTCTAAATATTATCATACAAAGTATTGGCTTGCATCCCCCTCGGCAGCATCTCACCTAACGGCACTCAAAACAATGAGCAAGTGCCAGAGCTGGTGCCTGCTACTTGCAGGCAATGGGAACCCATTCAGGTCAGCTTGCATCTTTTCCCAAAGCCTGACCCTATGCCTAAATGGTTGTGGCATGTGTCATGGACTTCTTGGAAGATGGCCATTCAGCTTGCTGCTCCACCAGACGCTTCTCAGGCAAGCCCAGGAGCCCACACTCTCTGCCTGAGCCTCGGCCTCTACCTGAAGGCCAGGACGATGGCACAGGGACTCTGGGACACACCACACCTACCAGGGAGAAGCCATGTCACCATTCCCTACACCAGCACCCTGGTCGCAGGCACACAGCCAGCCACAGGGCACTTCCTTGTCAGAGCTTTGGTTTTACAGCAAGAAACCAAAAGTTCCAGGTCTAATATGTCACAAGAGATCAAGGAGACTCCCGATGGCCTGGATCTCCGTAGCAGAAGTAACCCAGCACAACCCTGCATCACCTCTCAGCGTCCCCTTTTATGCAGCTATGTGCTGGCAAATGCAGCTCTGGCACCAGATCTCGCACGTTCTGCGTTTATCAGAACAACAGGCAGGGCTGGCACGGCTTCTCCTCTCGCTTAGAACACAAAGAAGGCCTGGAGTCACCAGCCCACTCAACAGCCCCATGGCAGGGCAGAGGGGGAGGACACAGGGAGAACTGGAGAGCTGATTTCTCTGACATCAACATGAAACCTCAGAATTAACCTGCAGCATTTTATTGTACAGTTAATTTAGATACCCATCCTGGTGATGCTTCTGAATATTTTGAATCACTGGGGATTATCAGGACCTCCAGACTGCAGGCAGGAGTCCAGGAAACAGACACTGTCTCTCTCCCCTCCTCAGTGGAGATGCCCTGACCTGGACAGGCTGCCCAGCCACTGTGTCCCCCTCAGCTGCCGCCTTCTAGGAAAGGCTACTGAGCAGGATGCAGCAGGTCGCCTGGGACCAGTCCCATTAGTCTGGCTGTGCAAACTTGGCTTAGCTGCTGGAACTGATCATTTTCCTCTGATGACAGAGCACAGAACGGACTGAATTGTGTGTTTAGTTTGGGAACGTTTAAATAGCTGGAAGGATGCTCAGAGACAGCGTGCACGGAGTGTTTATTGTTCTAAATCGAAAGCCAATATATAAACACACATCTTTTAAAAAATCCACTCTTTTCCTTAAAGCTCTGAAAACCCACCCAGACTATTAAGTTTCATTTCTGGGATAAAATCTGTCTATCATGTCTATCTTGCTGCATGCATGGCAGGACCACGGTGGTGCTTGAACAGAGTAATTTCTCATGGAGCTGTACCGTGCCCCTGCCTGTTCCCTCTCTACTGCTTAAGCTGCAGTTTCATCAAGATCCAGCTACACACTCTGAGGCAGAGGGTTGTAACCCTGTTGTGACCCAGCTGGACTGGTGCACTTGCCCAGCTTGTCCTGAGGCTCTCCTGACAAGTACCAACTGAGCCACTAAGCACAGATTTAAGAAACTTGTTTTAAGCAGCTGCTGGATATTCTGCTGGATATCCAGTCCGGATATTCTGCTTCTAGACACAGCTCCCAAGAACAAACAACTGTTGTAATCACACTAAAATAAATACTTTATTACAGTTGAATAATGTCAGTTCTAATTACAGTATCATTGATATATTTGCCTATTAGAGAAAGATTTTCACTTATTCTTTTTTATATTTATTTACCCAAAACATAATACTCAGCGTGATGTTTGCAATCGAGCTGCTGCTGCTTTCTTCTTCTGCGTTTTACAGCTGGCTTGTTAGGCAAAGTTGATCTCACATCCTTCCAGAAATCCAACAGGTATTGGCTTAGCCCAGACAACCGCTCTCAGAAAGGGGCTCTTCCTATGCCTTCTAGAGGTCAGATCTCCTACAACTGCTCTAGCATCTGAATGGGAGTCTTTTCCAAGGAATTAAAAGCCTTCTGGATGAGGCCTAATAGGCATTTACCTTTGATCTCAATGCTCACTTGGTTGTGTTAGGAAACTCAGGTTGATATTTTGGTATAACTGGCTCTTTTTTGCCAAAGAGATGCCCTATGGATTAGCACTTAGGAAAAGAAAATTTCTACGAGTATTGTTCCTCTAACTCATTTTTCTCATTGGTGCTGCAGGGGAAAACTGTAACCACTTAAATATGGGACAGGCCAGGAGCTGAATGAGCAACAGCTTCATTTCTGAGTATGCTGCCAGTTACCTGCAAGATGCCAATAATGTGGGACTCGGCTGCAATAATATCATAGATGCCAGCAAAGGAAAAAAAAAAAAAGCTGCTATCCCTGTTCTTCCTCCCTAGTGGGTCCCTGCATCTCAGCTCCTACAGACTGCTCCTCCTCGTGCTGCTCCCCTGCACCGGTTGTGTAGGTGTTCTCCGAGGATGTGGGTTAGCCCAGATTGTAACCTGAAATCTGTACAAATACTGCTATGCCAGGAATGGGTTATGTGGGTAAAGACAGCAAGTGTTATTATTTGTTCAGGCAGCCTATAGTAAAACTAAGCTCAACAAGAACGAAGACAGCAGAAGTGAGAAGTGCTGTTTAACAACATAACTCCTTCGGAACGACGACGACACCGTAACCGCAGCGACCAGCCACAAAAGCAGGTTGGTGAACCATTATGCTCCAAGGGCCATCCCTAGAAGCACACTCAAAACCTGTCAGACTCTTCTATAAATATTCAGGTTCTTTGGGTAAAAAAAAAAGGTGTGGGGAGGAGATTGTTTATTGATCTCCCACGGCCTTTAGAGCTCACATGCTCTACATCCTCTACATGCTAGGACTGATACATTTTGAGGCTTTTGCCTTAATTGTCTTTTTTTCCCCTCCACCTTTTCTTGAAAACATTGCTACAGACAGAAATAGGACATGAAGGGGCTTCCTGATGTCCTGATGCACAGAAATTGTGCATTAGAACACCTCCATAGAGTGAAGTTTGCCTGACTCCCAGCAGACAACCCAGGGCAGGGTGAGACTGGAGGCTCAGGAGTGCAGTAGTCACTGATCCACAGAGCCGAGAGAGAGACACACTCAGGGAGCAGAGAGGACTGGGAGCTTCCTGGAGGTTGTACAGGAAACTGGGAACTGAATCCAGGGTCTGACACCTCCACCGGGGAAATCGCCGGTGACTTCAAACACCATTGACTCATAACAGCCCCGGCAAGCTGCAGCAGCTGCAGAGCTGCCCCCAGGAGTCCTGCCTCGCCCTCCCCTCTTACTGCTGGAGATCGATGGCTCTTACAGGTCAGATTTTTTGTTTTGTTTTGTCAGGCTTAGATTGCTTCTTTGTACACTGCTGAGATCAAATCAATTACTTTCCACTCCAGCCATCTGACCAAAGTAATTCTAATGGAGCAGAAAGCAGAAACTCAGATAAAAGAAGGGACAATGTATTTTTCACTGTTATCTTTGTGCTGAGCATGATAAAGAAGGAATGAAGGCTGAAATAAAGATCATTCTTAATAATTCCCCCTCACGTAAGAGTAATGATCGTAATTCCCACCCTTTGTCTTTGTTGTGGAGATTGGGTACATGAGTTTAGATGGAAGATGAACCCTGTAGGTCTTCACAGGAGGAGCACTTATAACAGAAATCCTGTTTCCCTGATAATCATATCCAGGAAAACTATTATTTTGGAACATGATTACATTTTTCAGCTACCTTAATACCATTTTTACTGTTCAGCTGCATGAAAAATTACCTAACCTGTTGGAATGGATTTCTTGACCCACACATAGCTACACTAAAGGGTGTAATTTAATGCAATCTAACTAAATTAGCACCAATTAGACAGGCTAAATTAAAGGGCATGTCACCAATAAGTTTTATGCTAAACATATTACTGATAATAAGCTCACTAAAAATTGCATAATGAAATAAAATATTCTTTTTAACTCTGCTCGGTCTAAATATGAATATATAAAACCTTATGAAATAATGAAATACAGTATGCTAATTCCCAGTTGCCTTTCAGGATAACATCACAGCAATACTAAAATGCACTGATTATGGTGGGGTTTAAAAACAATAGGTCAAATCCTACAGGGAAGCAGAAAGCCAGGCCAGATGCCATGCAACACTCAGGATCCTGATCCTGAAAACATTTACATATATATATGCCCAGCTCCTTTGAACTCAGCAGGTCTGCTCTTGTACATGAAGTTGTTGGCTTGCTGCTGTGTCTGCTCAGAGAGCTGAATTGTAACATGGACCAGGGCCTGAGGGAGGACAGCAGAAAGTGGTTGGATTTGCATTTGGACACTTTTCTGGGGAATATTTTCCAAGTTTTACTTTCCAAAATAAGTACCAAAGCTTTACAGTACACTCTTCCCAAATCCCACATGTGAAGGTATCCCACAGTACAAAAACTAAGGTCAAAGAGCTTATTCAAAGCTTTACTCAAGCAGTTCTTTGATCAGTGCATACAAGACTGACTTCCTACAGCATCTGTCTGTCCTCTCTTCTGTGACTGGTTTCTCTAATGTCTGAGGAGAGCTGGGCTCACACTATGTCCCTCTTACTGACCACAGCCTCCCCAAGCTCTCACTTTCTTAGCTGCTTGCTTGCTTGCACAAAACCTTCAACTCTGAGAGTGCTACCATCGCTTCCAAATTTGATGGAAGTTGGTCAAGAGGTGCTGGGTGGGCAAAATGACACACTGAGACCACCTCCAACTGCTTAAGTTGCATTCCTACCAGCAGGTAGTGGGAATTTGGTGACTCAGCTGTAAGCATGGTTTAAGAATGGGATGTTTAGCAGACTGAATGCATTGTTCTCCACATTTTCAGCTATGTCCCAATAAGCAGCTGGGAGAGGTGTAAATGAGTCATTTGTGACTCCATTAATTTTCATCCTCAGGGAAGTTAAAAACTTTTGGATGCCTCTCAGTCCCAAGGGCTATTAAGGTACTAAACACTGCCAGACAACCTGGTTGTGTCCCCACTTTTAATGCACGTCCTCCACTTGGTAGACCCAGAGGTTTATGACCTTTCTGCATCTTCTTTCTGACACAAAATGATCAAAGGGCCAGACAAGCTCTGGTACTCTATGTACAATTAATTTCTCAGATATTTATTAATCTGTAATAAAGTAAATCAGGGATAGTAAAGTGGAAGTGACATCTTTATTAAGACAGGCCAACATGTCCTGAATAGTAAGGAGAATGGGCTTCTGGAGCACGTTCTCTGCATTCACACATGAACTAATTAGGGCCCTCAGCAAGGTCCTTACTCATATGAGTGGTCTTTTCTCATACAGGTAGTCTAAACTTAATAGGCCCATTCATGTGAGTAACATTTGCAAAAGCACGTTCTAGCCTCAAATTCTCTGTCTTCAGCTCCTCTGCAAAAATCAACCCCCCAAAAATAATCTGAGGAAGAAATATAGGTACTGTTTTAATAAACACAAATAATTCCACAGAAAATCTGCATTAAAGTCCACCTGGACAGTTTTAAACAGGTTCCTGGCACCCCGTGCACAGGTTGTGGCTGATCCTTGATGTAGAATTGAGTCTTAAACCAGCAAGGAAGAGCAGAAATGTGCAAGTAAAACTATCTAGGGAAATTCTGAATGAACATACATGGACATCACCCATGTTTTGGGACTGCAGCCCACTCAGAAAATAGGAAGCTATCACATCAGAACATGTATTCATAAATACATCCTTCCCCTCTCACAAAAGAATTTGCCGGATTCTGTTCAGGCCATACCAAAAAAAAAAAAAAAAAAAAAAAAAGTCATAATGACATTGTGCAGTGTCCATTAAAATCCTGAAAAGTGCTAAAGGCACCTGCAAACTTGGCTTTTCCTGCTCCAGTGCCTCCACGGTTCAAATAGATTTTAAAAATAGCTAGGAAACCATGCTAAATGACCACTGTTAATCAAAGACGCTTCTCAAATGGTATGAAAACAAACAGCATCAAAAATGGTGACCTGTCATCCATGCACACTATGCTACATGAGGAACTGAAAAATGACTGAACTCACATTGATGCATATTTTGGGGAAAAATGTTGGCTTTGGAATAAAAGGAATGTATCTATGTTTTTTTTAGGGTTGTTGTGGCTTTGTTTTAAAAAAGTGAGTTCCTGATTTTTAGAATTTTTTTCTTATGCAGTCTTTAGGTCAGCACCTGTGTGGACACAAATTGCCATTGAATTATTTACTTCAGATCAACTCTCAGGGTGTTAGCCTCTGCAGGTCTTGCCCATAGGAGACAGAAGCACTGCTCCAGGACACTTCTGTGCATCATGCAGCATAAAGCCCCAGATGGTGGCTGCCTCTCTGGGAAGTGTTCTTGCTAAATCAAAAGCAGCCTTCTAAACATACAGCTTCACCACCATTTCAAAAACAATACACAAGTGATTTATTCTCTTTAAAAAAATTATCAGTTTGGTTCATTAACCTATAGCCATACAAAAGCAGGAGTCAATTATGTTGCCATATCAGATGTGTGTAAAGATAATTACCCTGAAAAGAAAATGTAAAGGTGTCCATAAAGGCAGTGAAATGTGACCTATTAAATCAAGCTGTAACCTATTATGGGTCAAAAAACACATTTGTAGGGCCAACAGGCTCATGGCAATGGCCAATCTAGCATGAATTCTGCAGGTGTCTTTTTCAAATAAACATGAAATCTATCCTCTTCCTTCCTGCAATGGGAACATCCTCTTACCCTCCATACACAGTTTACTCAACACATGTCCACAAACGTCTCTTCAAAACTATGTGGAAGAACACACTATGTATGAGTGGTTAAACAGCAAATAAGACACAGAAAATGAGCAACAGAAAATCCACCGTGAGCACCATTACCCTGCTGTCCTACTGGGCACTGCATAATGCTGTCAGTCTCTTGTCATCTCCCTCAAAGTACCCTAATCCTTAGTAGGGTACTCAAGATCTGATCCAGCTGTCTGGGAAGATGGGTAAAAATCTTGTAAATGCCCTGAACTTCTTGGGTTTTTTGAATTTTCTATCAGCAATTTGAAGTTATTAAAAAAAAAAAAAAGGTTAGCATGTAACTTCAGTTGGCTATGACTAACTTGTGAGTGATGTTCCTTTTGATTTGACTTAAACCACTGCACCTCTAATATGTGAAGGATCTCATTTAACCAGCTTAGATTTTATTTTTGCCTCATTTGTACTTACTGCAACAAATGGGTTGAAAAAAATCTGCTTTATGTCACATGCTAAAATAGGTATTACTGAGATTTCTCAGAATCCCTCTCCTTTCCTTCTCCTTTGAGATCACTCAGAATAACCTTTTGGGTGATACTGGGCTCGATTCTGCTTTCACTTGCACCAGAGGTCTAATCAGAAGTAATTAAATGGAAGTCACCAGAGTTCTTTCATGGCAATTCCAGTAGAACTGAGTTTGTAATTAAACCTGCAAATATTTAAACAGAACTACAGCATTAATACAGGTGTACAGAACTGAGGCAGGAACCCTGATGCCTTGTAAACGGTTTCCCCACAATGCTGAAGACTGACAGGGTATTCGGGTGGGGAGCAGATGCACTTCTGATTTATGGAGCTGCCATGCCAGTGGTCCAGTCACTCCAACAGAGCTAGGGCAGAGGGCCACTGGGAAGGGTCTTGCTCTTGCAGAGGGCACAGAAAGCGACTGCAATCTGTGCAACACAGGAATAAAGCATGAGAAGCTCATGCTAAGTCACCAGAGTTAAATTGTGCAAAATGGTTAAATTGTTAATTCACAATTGTTAATTGTTAAATTGTGTCAAATGGTGCAAAATTCAGACATTTAGGTAAAGAACCAGTGCCAAAGGATTTAATTTTCAAACGTATTTACATTATTAAAACTGGGATCTGATCAAATTATCCATCAAGGAAAGCGTGCACACTCTGGGAAAAACATCTTTATACAGGTGCTTTCACCCTGGACTAGGCAGTTCTGCAGGTAATACACAAAAAACCCACCTCTGCCTCCTTCAGAGTTATTATATTTTTATTCTTATACTCCATACTCCTTTATATCCTTCACGCTGCATAGCTGGCTTTTAACTGTTCTAAAAATACCAGTCATTAAAGGAGGCACAGAGATGTTCCAGTCTCTTTGTTGAATCTGAATTCACACCAGCTCTGACAAGGAAGCTTGGCCACAAACCTGTCTGCAGCAGGTGTGAGGCTGAGCTCCTTTTTGGAGAATTAGTCTCATCTATCATATACATTTTTTGGGGGTTAACCGGTATGTTGCTCACGGCAAAAGAAATTGAGAAGCCTCCCACCCAGTGCAGGAGAAGTTTAAACTATTGGTCAGTAAAGTAAAATGATTCTCTGCAGAGATATCTGTGGAGATAAATTGCCCACTTATCTACCTTAATTTGTAAGACACATCAGGTGTCATATAAGACATTATTTCTAAGGGAGTAAGTCACCTTCATAATCATCATAGAGGTGAGAATGTTGGGCAAACACTAACTAAATCAAAAGAAAAAAATCATTTTCTTCAAGCAAAAACAATTTGTGTAGAACAGAAACCCAACAAATGAAGGCTTAGCAAATCCAGGATCTGTTATTTCCCTTCCCATGCATATCTGTATCTGCATACTTGGGTTTTAAGAAAAACACACTTAATATGGTTATGATGATAGCAACACTATTCTTTGTGTTCCTTCTTTTTCTTAAGCAATTCCAGAGAAGAAATTAGGTATTGATTCTCTCCCTACCTATGTCATCTTTTCTCTTTAAAAGATTCACGGCTTTCAGGCTTTAGTTCCACGAGCTGGTAGGTAGCATCTAAACAAGATTCACTTTTCTGAAAGGAGCCCTGATCACTATTAATTCGTCTGGTTTTCTCTTTTCTCAAAGTATTTTTGAAGTGCCTTTGTAGAGAAGCTGGAAATTAAACATTTTCAAGTTTCACAGGACAATGCCAAGAGAGCTGCTCCTTCACACTCACACCAGACCCATCAATGATGCTAAAATAGTCTCCTACAAGTCAGGCAACTGACTGCAGAGTTCCAGCCCAGGCTGGCATTTAATAGTCCTGCACAGAGAAGCGTGGTTCCAACACACTCAAAGAGAAAGTTGCACCAGAATAACCAAGACCACCATGGTGTTTACAATACTGACAAAGTATATGAAAGATTAAGGTTCAATACTCTGCACTGAGTTCCAGAGACTGAGAGTATGAAGTGAGTGCTCTGATTGCTGGATGGTGTATGGTTCCTCCACCAAAATTATGGCCCCCTCCTGTCCAAACAGGGACATGTGTCACAGTAGAAATCCTTTGTACTTTCTGAGTGCATCCTGATCTTCAATGAATTCCTTCAAACTTGTCACTGTCACTTTGCTGATGCAGAACACTGAAGTGGCACCAGTGGCTGGAGCCCCTCACTCTGAGTCTGAATGGTCAGAATTGACCGGGGGACTATGAGCAGGGCAGTAACAACACCTCCAGTGTGCCACAGTTTTACCTGTAACTGATAAACTTTAATCCCCAAAAATTCACAAAGTCCCATCCTGCAAAATGAATTCCATTGGGAATAAAGAGTTTATCACTGAGGCAGATGCAAACTGGAGCATCTAAGCTGACTTCAGTGGAGGTGGGGCTGACCAATGTTAACTGAAGATCTGCCCTTGGTTACAATAAAAAAAAAGACAGAACACACTCTTCTGATCAAGGGGTGGAATTTTATAATTCACTTAATAAGGAAGACCTAAAGTCCATAGAGACACTAATGGTTAATATCAGATTGTCAATCAAAATCTATTAATGTTGAGTCACTAATTTGATTTGTGAAATACCATAACAAAGATTCATGTAATTTTTCCTAAGGGGTATTCATTGGATATTAAATTAACCTAGTGGATGTTTGTCCTGTTTTGCAACTAAAAAGAAATGTGTTCACACATTTCTTCCTATACAGGGCAAAGCCAGTGAGTATAGAAAGAAAAAGAAAGGTGCTTTGGTTTAACATTCATATATATTCTAGTCAAGTTTCATATAAAATTGTCTTATCTTTCTCAGCTCTTTATAGAATACCTTAAAAGACAGGTTCCTGGCAAAGTTAATTTGAAGAGTCAACAAACTTAAGAGTTCTGCTTTGAAGAAAAGTAGGTACTTAATAGACCATCCTGACCAATGAACTCTTTTGTTGGCATAAGGATATGTATATTTCATGTATTATTTGTAACTAGGCTCATGCTTTAGAAAATTGCAAGATGACTTTTATCAGAAGTACGTTGATGTCTCCACAGGTCTATTGTACACTAAATACTTCAGAATCACTCTAAATGATCAGACTCCTCTGTTCAATGCAACAATAAAAGGCACTGAAAATTAACTGATTAGCATCACAAACAAGTATATCTAGATACAGATTTAACTTAGGTTTTACAGTTACAGTAAAGTTCTGTACTTGGGAGGAAAATAAAGTTCTGTACTTGGGAGGAAAATACAGGCAAGTGGGCATTAACTGAAAGAACAGAGCTTCAAGCAAAGGTACCTATCTACGTGTGGCCATTCCTAGGCTTTGGGCAAATGAGTATGTGTGCAAGAGTGGATTCTGGCTTTCCACAGCAGAGCAGCGCCAGGCCTGTGCTTCGCTGTACCTGACAAAAGCCGGGCCTGAGCCGAGCTAACGCCACGGGGTACGCCGTAAGCTGACCTCTCTGAGCAAACCGCCCTACGGCATCGGCTGCACTCAGTTCCTAGTTGCTACATTATTTCCTTTAGCAATGTTTTCTTCCAAATTACAGCATCTCGTATTTATCATTCAGGGACTACACTGTACCAACTCTGCACCAAGTGCTTTGCACTTCCCGATTTAAGTGGGACACTCCCCAGGAGAAAAATGGAACTAATTTACAACAGTTACGGCAGCACAGGGCCCATAGAAATGCTATGGTTTAGATTTATTTTAACCACACTTGTTATTTTTGCTACAGCTAACATAAAAAGCTCACTGCTCATTCGGGTTTGTCAGTATTTTGTTTTTATGTAAAATAATAATAGCAATAATGATAATGATAATAATAATAATTCCAGATGTTCATGTAAAGGCAGCTCATTAAATCACAGTTGTGCACTCTTCCACATTGTAATTTTCTCAGATAAATTTCCTTTTCTTTAAGCAGGTAATAAATACATAAAGCTTTTCTATCTATATATCTTTTAATCGCTGCAGTCATTTAACCTAGACCCTCTAACCAGATTAATAATAGAAAACGTGTCATAACAATTCCTTACCACAGGATGAATTATCATTATTGTTTTGGCATTGAAAATCCTTTCTGCTACCTCAAATTACCCTTCTTTTCAACAGTGCACAATACATGAATCACTTCCCTAATCCTACAAGTTACTAAAAATCATATCCCAGTACAATAGAGCCATCTGACAAGCTACTTTCTGACAGCAGGCTAAACTGTTGCGGTGGTGAATTCCCAGAGACCCTCTGGATCTGTTTCATTGATCAAAGTTGCAAGTGAAGCCAAAGGAGGAACCCCTCACAGCCTTTGAGAATCCACCCAAAGGCCAAACGTCACACCCAGCTCCTCCCATCGTCCTTAACATCATGGAAACAGCTTCCCTTATGCCAAGGAGGTGTTAAGCAGACAAACATTGTTAGAGCTCTAGCTATACTTCTTTTGAAATCTAAACATCTGCATTTTTGTACAGCTGGGGGCAATGACAGTGCTGTTCCCCAACACCACAAATGTGTGTGTATCTGTAGCATTATCTGCAGACAGGCTCTGAACCTCAGCTGCCTGGTAAAACAGACGAACTTGATGATGTCAAGCAAGTCATACCAGACTTACAGCAACTGAGAATCTAGCCCTCCAGTGTGTAAACACATGTAAAAAGATGAGTGATCTACAGAGCAAAAGTATAGTGGAGAACGAACAAATTAAAAATTTCAACATTGATTTTTCTTCTGATACTGACACCCTCCATGGTTTCAAGCTAGTTCTTTCTTACAGCAACTTTATAAAACATACTTTGTTCCCTGGGACTTAAGGAACAGCAAACCTCGCATTCCCAGTGCAGCCAGAGGCAAAACTCCCAGTAAGCTCAGTGAGCAGCGCCTTCCTCACAAAGGGGAGAGGTTTGTACACACAGAATGCTTTCAAGGTGTATGTTCCAAAAAGCAAATTAAATGTAGGTTGCACGGGTATTAGATGGACACAATCCTCCCAGGTGCCAGGCACCTATAAGATGCTGCTCCAGACTGACAAAAGTGAAGCTTGCTCTTTGCCAAGATCAAATCCTGCTGTGGCAAATGCTTTGCTCAGTGACTGCTAAGCCATTCACAATGCACACTTACCATTTTTAAATGACAGTAATTAGACACCTGGACTTAGGAGGGCCTGCATGAAAAAAAATCAACTTTTTCAAAGATCTAGAACACAGTAGACAAAATGTTACTGAGACCATTTCTATTATTATTGGTTTTGAAAAGCTGTTAAACCATCTGCCCTCTTTATGATCTTCTAATCAGAACCAACTTGTGCTTCTACCAGACAAGTACTTAGGCAACTTTTTACTGCAACAAACCAGAATTCATCAAAAGTGGCATATTTTTAACACTAATTCTAATTATAACAAGCAGCGCATTTTGTGTGCTTTCCAATTATCCATGAGAAAAGTCAGCATAAGTGTCCTCTCTTATCATAATTATCTGTTTCTAATTTCAATTTTGGCTATGACTCTGCTCTCAGTGATGTAAATGTAAATGTTCCTGTCAGATAAAGATTAATTTGATTTAAGCCCTCTTTGTTCTAATTATATATTCTATTTCTGCTCACCATGCAAGTTTCATTTGAAGCCACATCTGTATTTTATCACAACAATGAATAAATTCTGTGGTGTTTAAAAAGGTAAGTACAGGATTTCAGCTCGTTCTGTCAGGCACTGTTATGACAGTGTATACTAGGACTGTGCCAAATGAATTAATATTTTAGCTGGCTAATTTAAGGATTACTGTAATTATTACTTGAATATTAAAGTATGTGAACTTTTATCAACTGAAATAAAACTTGTTGTCCTAATTGCTCCCTTTACTCCTAAGGAAACATGACCTTTATGGGCTTTGTACCTGAGCACACTGAAAATACTGAATGATACCCCTTAGGCAGAACAGGAGATTTAACATGGAGAGAAAGATAATTTTATCTCTAACTAACATGGAACGTATCTCCCTGATATTGTCCTGTCTAGAAGTCAAGGTTTTGGGGATAGTGTAGAGAGATTTCTGTCATCAAGCACATCAACGCTGCGTGGGCATCCTGGCAGGAAGCTAAGGTAGAAATAGTGAGCGGGTAATTCTGCTGTATTTGTGCAGACTTTGAGTGGAGTCTCACACAGACGTCTCAAACTATTCAGATTTGCAGGCCTTGCACTGAAGGAAAATTTCAAGATCACAGGCTAGCTCTGGCTTGGGCCAAAATGGGACGTGACCTAGTAGCCATGTCTTCCGAAAAAGCTCTTGTGGAGGTTTCAAGACAGATGCTTTGGCAGAGGCACGATTCAAATACTGCCAGGACCACTGTGTCTAACCTTGCCTTCATTCACGTCCTAGAACAACATGTTTTTTCCACCAAAACCATGACAAGTGAGGGCTAGCTGGCTGTGGAATCACATCTCCAGGTACAGCTCAGAGCAGTTCCTGGTATGTCTAACATAAACTGAGTTCGTATTCCAGCCGTGCTGCTAGTGAACAGCCTTTTACACCACTGCTTTCGCAAAACTCATGGCAACTTTAACAGTATTCAACAGCTTCATTGACATTTGGTTGAAATTGCCCAATAGGATCTAAAACCTTGATACATACGAAAACAACCACACACACGAAACCTTTTTTAAGCCTTCTTTTTTAAAGACGTTTGACTAAGAAGCTATGAAACTTTGAAGCATGCAGATGTTGTGGCAGCTCCTTTCCTGCATCTGCAGAAGCTTGGCTTTCCACACAGTTTCTTTCTAGCTCACCCTTTCAGCTGCTGTCTCCTCCCAGGCCTCATCTCCCTCCTTTCTCTCCACAAGAACAGCCAGACACATCTATCTGCTGCAAGAATCACCAAGAACAAATGATCGCACCTAAACTTCAAAATATAAAATCTTTATGATTCATTAGAAAGGTTTTAAAAAAAATGCTTTTATTTGAATACTAAAAAAATAAAATTAAACAATGCTTATGGCAACTTTGCAGTCATAGAGAAGACTCGGCAAGGCTATTATCCAATAGCTTAGTGGTGCAACATCTCTTTGAACAGTTTTCTCCTGACATTTCTGTCTACCTTAGGGGGCAACCACTCAAATAAACAACCTAATGACTTGAGAGATCACGATTTAGACACTTACCACTCACTGACATTTAGACTTCCAACTTGATCTGTGCCAACTGCTGTCTTAGGTGCCAACTTCTGAGCATGTCAAGGCTGCTAGCTGGCATGTAAGTACTTCTGACTGGCCACTGTCTTCAGAATGTATTCACAGCACCTTCTGACTATTCTATGGCATTGAGAAAAAAATAAACCTAGAAGTTTACACAACATCTCATTGCTTCATTCTATTATTTATAAATGAGATGCACACAAAAGCATTGTTTGGGTTGCTGCTGTTATAAACTATTTCTCTTTTTTCTTCATTTTTAAGAATATTGCTGTTTTACTTGCCAAAACAAAAATACAGTGCTTGAATATTGCTGTGATCTCAGCACAGTGTTTCCGGACAGAGAGTGACCTTCTGTACCTTTTATCTGGAGGAATTTGGGCCAGAGAGGCAGAAAACAACCAACATGTGATTCAGAGTTGCTGTAGAACCCGTCACCTCTCATCAGCTTGTGATTTAGTGTAACCTGAACAGGGACAGCCCTGTTACTTTGTATAGGAACCAACATGACATTATCCAGAGCCAGGAGGTCATTGGTTTAAATCTCAACTAATCTGATGTGTCAGACCAAAGGCTCAGATTAGGCAGCTGGAGAAAATGGAAACATTCCTCTGCAATTTAATATCACAATTAACTAGGGACAAAGGATACAACTACTTCAAAAGAAATAAAGCTTTAACAACAAAAGATAATGGGTCAAATTCAGTGTTGGAATAAATTGCAAGAACTATGCTGATCTTGCAGATCTCTGCCAGCTTTCACTAGTGGCAAATTAGGCTACAATTAATGAATTTCAGTGATCAAACTGCAATTAAATGTTCATTGCTGAAATAATCCAGTTGGAGATGTGTGTGTGCAGACAAACACTTTATAATATCTCTGCAGCAGTACTTCAGTTATCAAACGACAACAGACAGTAAGAGGAACTGCAGCAATAGTTGGGGAGTAATAGGTAAATTTACCCATTTATTTTGGTTTAGGTAATCTGTTAAAAAGAGTCAGATGCTTACTGCTACCTGAAGAACAGCCTACAGACTGGGGAAACACAAGGGTATGTATTGCAAGGTTTTATCTACAAGTCCAAATATTCCTAATAAATGAATGACTTATATTGAAATGGGTTGGACTACATCCATCTGCAGATTAATATGCTGCATGTGCTTTCCTGGACAGCACGCAATAAAATGATTGAACCAATGATTAAAAGAAATACATTAGTAAAAATGTCTACCATAAATTTATAATGTACAATTTAAACCTGAAATATCTCTGAATCATTATAAACATCATTAAAAAATGAACAGTGGGAGCAACTGCTACCTTCTCCTGCAGACCTGATTACCTGAGCTCTCAACTAATCAGAATGGCCATTAGAATTCTTTGAGGTTTATCACTTAGAAAGTATATTCTTCAGAAAGGAGATCTTGATTCAGGGAAGCATTTAAACATGGCTTGAGTGCTCTTCCAAATAGATGTGGTTTCTATGTTAGGACCTTGATTTGGCAAGTACTTTAGATTTTTAAAAAAATATAGTTCGCTTGTGTTCAATTCAACAGCTTAAATACTCCAAGTTAAGCATTTATGTCAAGTGTTTGATTACAGAGGGGTCTAATCTGTATTTTTTCATTTTGAAAATATTTATTTTTTGAGGACATGAAGAGATAAATAATTGAAACCTCAGCTAATATGTTAGTCGATTTGTATGACAAGATAAAATCCAGCCTTCAACATGGCCCTCTGTCAACCCCTAACTCAACAGCAGGCACTTCTGTTCCAGAGAGCAGCTCTGCAATGATACAAACATAATGAGAACAACGTTCACATGTTGCCCCTACTTCCTAAATATATTTTGAGGGGGGAAAAAAAATCTCACAACAGAAGTATGTGGGACTGATGAAGGTTGATTACTCCTGAATTACCTTAAATGCCGCTTCCTAATTTTACAGCATTGCCTCCCTGCTCTGAACTACTGAGTTGCCTCTTAAATTCATTCTTATTATTTGCAGCAGCAGTCTCCTCTGGCAATTTATAACCACACTTAAAATTTACCCCATAGTGTGTAATTTTCTGTACTAAAAACGTGAACTACAAAGCAGCCACACAGTTAAAACAACCAGTGAAATAGCTTCTACTCATAGTTTCTCCAGGAGAATTTAAAATAGTATCACCCTAAGGCAGCATTTTTTTTTAATATAAAACAAGAAGTAAAAAGTATCTTCCATGACTTCTGCACAGAAAAAATACAATTAAAAATGCATAGTATGAAAACTGAGGAAACAAATGAATTTTGTCGATTTCCTACTTATTAAATCCTTATATTCCTAGGGGCAAAAAGCTACATCCCCACCACCTCCCTGATGTAAGCTGAGCAAGATGGCAGAGTTAATCCTTCCCCAATCCACTCCACCTCTACCTTTTGTGGATTAATAAAAAAAAAAAAAAAAAAAAAAGAGACCGTGCTTCCCAGGTAAATGGGTGACAGGACAATTGTTCTTGAGATGAATGATATTAACTGCAGCACAAGGCAAGGAAGAAAAAGTGGATTTTAATGCTGTTGAAAATTATAGCCTTAAGAAATGTAGTGGATGACTAAAAGTCCTCTATTCAATGAAGAAATCATTGAGAAGTTCTTGGCAGGATGTCAAAAACTGCATTTAAGAGGACAATTAAAACAGTATAATGCAAACTCTATAATTAGAACCATATCTGATTGAGCAACAAGACTATTTGTCTTCTAGACTGTTAGAAGAAAAAAAATCCCCATGAAGTGTTGCCAGTATTTATTGGGGTATTTACTAAATAATACAGATTTAGCAAGAAGATGAATTTTGTTACCATAAAGACAAAGTGAAAAATTACGTACACCTTTGGACATTGAAAGATCCTTCTCTGATGCTCATTTACCTCCCATAAATGACTTATATATCCATATATTTATGTTGTTTTGCAGGGACAATGAGTGAGATCCCCCTTCTGATTATGCAGACTCAGGCCTGCTCCCGTTAAGGTGTCAGAGTTCTGTGCGGCTTAAGCCGGCACAGCTTAATTTGCACCACTTGAGAAACAGCCCAGGATTTAAAGCAGAATATGGGAAACCTGCCAGAAGTGCTACAGGGAGCC
Source organism: Merops nubicus (assembly GCF_000691845.1). NCBI lineage: Eukaryota > Metazoa > Chordata > Aves > Coraciiformes > Meropidae > Merops > Merops nubicus. The sequence goes on along the minus strand of NW_008583557.1, from coordinate 106,340 downwards.
CAAATTCCATCTGTAGAAAATGAAATAGGGCATCAGTATCACGCATCATGATGCAGAAACCATGGAAGTCATGAAATGAGAAGAATTTTCCTCAAAAATAAAGTTTACATTTCCCTTTTAATGAACACCAGCTTTAAAGGGGGGATGTTCATGCTATAGGAGGACATGTAAGAAGAACATCTAAAATCCAATGCAAACCACTTTCATGACAAAGCTCTGTCTTTGGGAAGCAGTGAAGCCCTGACCCTGCTCGGTACCCAAGAGTTAACCGGGCGATTGAGCAAATACCTGAATCAGGGGCTGGGGGAGGGCCCCTCTACCTGCTCCTCTGAGCAGTCTCCCCTGGGCTGGCAGAAGAGGGGCTGGTGCTGACAGAGCGCAGGCGGCAGCCACGCATGGCCACCCCTGATGGCATGAGCTGGATTCCCCTTTCACAGCTGACTGGATCTCCCTTTCAGAGCCGACCCTGGCAGAGGAGCCCGGAGCTGCCCGGAGCACAGTGCCACTCCTGGTTGCTGCCAGCGCAGCAGGGACGACGCTTCAACCTGTGAAGTACCTACAGAAGCCCACAAGTCACTGAAGCTCCGTGTGCTCTGGGGCATGACTAATAAGGGACTTCAAAGCTTTGAAAAAGCTGAATTTCTTGACAATTATCCGAACCAAATTTCGGAATCTTTTGAAGATGGTTTGTCTCTGCTCAGGGGGTCCGTTTTACAAGCTATGGAGAGAAGCTGCAACTGCTTAACCTCGTTTTAGCATGTAATAATTTTACTGTGTGCTTTCCTCTCTTTCTTAGTGCTCTTGTCCCAGCCTCAGAAGTGAGGGATCCCAATGTGCTGGGTATCTGAGATGGTGGGAACACGGGACACCACAGGAAAACCATGAGGAGAACCTGGTTTTCCATCCCGGGCCTGGGAATCCTGCAGCTGAGACACCTGGTGTTTGATACTGCCTCTTGGTGGAAAAATGCGGTTATACATTGTAGAGTTTAATTGTTCAGAGATGCTTCTGATCTCATTTTAGAGGACAGTTTCTCTGAAATTAAAATAAAATCTCATGGAGGAACTCCTAATATGGAGTTTTATTTCCTGTGGGAACACTTGTGTGGAGGAATAGGCAGGGGAATACATAAGACCTAGATGCAAATTCCAGTGGTACAAATAATCATGATGTTCAGCACAGTGATTATACTGTGCACGGTGCAAACTCCAGCAGAGAAAACCCACACATATGCATCTCTCCTACTGAAGAAAAAGTAAATGTAACACTGAAGCTTAAACCTTGCTGATTTCTCCCACACTCTGGACTCCATAAATTCTACAGCATAGTTTACTTTTCTTTATAGGCCCTGATTAGTCTAGGTGAGATAGAGCGTTCTTTCCTTAGCCAAAGAAATCAGATCTTATTATTCTCAGCAGTCAAACGTTATGAAATTAATGGATAGCTTATTAAGAATACATCCTCATCATAAATAGTGCTACCCTACAACTCAGCTACAAAGAAATAATAAGTCTATTATCTTTAGCAACATACTGCCTTATACACATGAAATATAATAGGTATTACTAAGACTCTTCTCTTTGCACATGACAGATTAGTTCAGATCATTTCAGCATTATAGAGAGCTCTGGAATATCACACCAGGAAAAAAAAAAAAAAAAAAAAAAAAAAATTTGAAGTCTAGAAAAAAAAAAAAAAAAAAAAAAAAAAAAAAAAAAAAAAAAAAAGGAAAAAAAGTATAGCCCAGATTTGTAAAGGTCAGTGAGTAACTGTTAACCTTGCAGGGGGAAGAAATCAGTATTTTTACCAACAGCACTCACAGCCTCTTGTAAATCATATTCATATACTTAAGCATTAATTTACATACTTAATTTCTGACAGGTTGACAACTGCAGTCCTTCTATCCTCTTGGTGTAAAGTAAGAAGTCAATTGTTATTCAGTGTATCAGTTACAGTGGTAGTGCCACTAACTGTGTTTTATATAATGTGCTATCTGCAGAAAAGCAGATAAGAATTTGATTTAACATCCAATTAAAAGCCGTCATTGAAAAATTACTTCAAATAAGCCTTTTATTTTCTTTAATCAGTCCTCAATTCAAGCCTTCCTTGGACCTACTGAACCAAGCATCAGGACTCATGAATTTTGATTAAAAAATTTGAGCCCATTTCTAACTTAAGCAGATTTTTTTTGTTGCACTGTTTGATAGAAATTTAATAAATCTATGAATCCTTGCCAGCGTCATTTATCATCTTTTTTTCCGCAAGACTGGCCTATTATGCCTCAGCAGTAAATTATGAGGAAGCCAGCAAACCAAAACTTTTCAGTCCGATACTGAAGAAGAGATATAATCACTTGCATTGAACCATATAATTATAGTAGAATATGAATCTCTGAAACATTAGGTCCTGTTTTGAATATGTAATGCCCGTGCTTTGAGAGCCTACAAAGATTTCTAGCTGATCTAATATAGCTCAGTTTAGCATCATATTGAACAATTTGCTGTTAATGAAAATGACAGCAAACGCCATAAACAACAGGCCGGGAGACTCAGTAAGAATTATTAGGGAAATTTTCCTGTCTTTGGAAGAACAAATCAGAAAATCAAGCAGTCACCTTTTAGGATTCTGAGTCAACCGTGTTCATTCTGAACAAACACGGGGAGCTTTAAGCTGGGGCCACGTTGCCAAAGTTTTGGTGGTTTAGGGCTGAAGTTGGGACATGACTCAGAACAGGGACTTCTCAAAATCCCCAATGAAACAGCTCATGTAAGCCTAGGAACAGGCCCTGCTCATCACCTCCCCTCCAAAGGGCAACGTCACCTCCCCGAGCACGTGTGGCTCTGCTCAAGGCGCAGGGAGCGGTGTGCTCGGAGCCTCGCCCTGCCCCAGCCTCCACCTAAAGGCTACCCAAAGACCACACTTTGCTGCCTTGGTTTGATGCTGGTCTCCCCACCTTCCCTAAGGAGTTGTAGGAAGAGAGAGGCCCCTCCAAGGTTGAATTTAGATTATGGGCTGGAATTAGCTGGCCCAATTCACACTGCAGAGGCTCTCATCCTAATTTAGCCATTAAATTAGGGGAGTGAGACTCAGTAGTGTGAATGCCCCTGCTGCCCACCACTTTAGGCTGGGATCTCTGGATTTACAGTGAAGGACAGAGCGCCCTGAGAACACAAGGAAGTCAGCTATAAACATGGGAACAGAGATACAAGACAGAAAAGAAATGGTGTTCTGGAAACACATTCAGCCTAGGTTTCCCATTATTTTTGAGAGGAGGTCCTTTCTCTGTTCAAATCTATTTTTTTCAATCATAGCAAGCTGTTCCACAAGCTGTAAAAATACCAAAGGCTGGGTTTGTGGCCCACAGTCCGTCCACAGCAGAATAATCCAATACCCTCACATTCATCCTGGCCAGACAGGGCATATACAGCATCATGCATGAACTACCCTGAAGCCACCTCCACATCGATCAGCTGCTTAGCGCCAAATGATTGATAGCAAAGACATCACACAACTGCTCCAATCGGTTGGGCTTTCCAGGGGTTCTGGCAGTATCGTATCCTTCCCTTAGGAAAATTAAGCAAAAACACCTTTAATTTTTTCAGCCATCAGAAAAGGTTGGGTTAGGTCCATTTTTGATCTTAACTAAACCGGTTCTTCCACCATCACTTGGAAATGGAATCCTCAAAGACTATCTTATGGCTGATTTTGTAAAATAATCACACTTGTCCAAGCTTCACGTTTTTTTCCTCCTATGAAAATGACCTGGACTCTAGTCTGGCTGATGCAATGAAACACGCTGTGTCAGAAGGGCTGTTCTCTGCTGGGAACCAACATCAGTTTCTTATTTTCCTTTCAAACCACACAAGAACAGATATTCAAAGGGGGAAAACAGAATTTTAAATGAAAAAGACTGACAAGTATTCAAGAATTAATTGAGAATAGATCTAAGGTAGATGAATATTCTACTTGAATGGCTCTAGTATCATCACATTTTTGCTAATAAAGCAGCCATTTCTTCTGACACTACCTCCTAAAGATTGGTATTGCTTACATTAGAGCTGCTCTACCACTTCTTAACTGAGGAGGTATTTTGTGATCCTGTCGTTTGGGGTGTGTCATTGTGATTCAGTACTGCTCTGTAACATAAAAGACTTTGCTAAAATTGATGCTCTTCATTACAGCCTGGAGATCCTTCAGACAGCTTTGTTGCAGGAGACCAAACGTTCCCCATACAGCAGCTGGTTTCACAAATGTGTATCGCGACTTCCTTATATACACACACGTCAAACTCCTGGACAGAAGGCAGTAGGTATGAAGCTGTTTGCAAATATATTGCTTATTACACCCAACCAAGTTAATCCTTGCAAATTTAGCTGGTGTATGAACACTGAGGGTAACCAGATCCAACCATTCTTACGGGACTCCTGCTATAAATCACTCCAGCTACCAGCCTCAGTTTATTTTACGGGACTTTCTGATCCCTCTCCATCAGTTTGAGCGAGACACAACTGCAGAGCCTCAGAGAACGTCTTAGGAAAACAGTCCAACAGCTCCAGATTTCACCAGTACCTGTTCAGGAAAGCATGCAAGCATCTGGCTGGCAGAAAGCTGCCAATCAGCTCTGCAGTTTTAAATATTTTAAAAGCTGCTTAAAGTAAAAATGATGCAAATTGCATTTCCTCTGATCCATGGCAGGGAACAAAACTTCTCCCCTGCCCCTCCCCCTCTCCCCCCTTTAAAAAGCTTGGTAAACGAAGTGTAACCCTACCTGCTAAATTACCTAACTGATGATCTCCTGGAACAGAGAAGAATTTCTGTCTAATAAAAACAAAACTGCCCATTGTGGGACATTCTGCATTAGACTCAGAGGAGCGCAGGGAATAGAGTTTCCTGCCCTGATTTTGATGCTCTCTACAGGAATTGCCCTCTGGCCCCTTGGCAGGAACTCCATGACCCAGCTGAGCTTTCTACTGAATAGCTCAGCAGGGTGCAGGAGCCAGTTGCATGGCTTCACATGGTGCAGAAAGCTGTGGAGCTTTTCTCCTGAACCGCACCCCGGCCATTTTGAAACATCTGCAATAGCTACTACTCATGGTGTGGAGGGAGGGGGGAAGAAATTCTCCAGCTGTTACGTCTCTGCTGAATCTTTTTTATTCCCATGTACTGCCCTCATGATGATTTTGAAGGACACCAAATGGTTTCCATTATTCTGAATGGAATAACATCTGCTCCACAAATATTGTTCCTCCTTGGGAAGCACCTCATTCAAGCAGCAGCTCTCTTTACAACATTACAGTGCAACACACTTTATTTTATATAGTATTCAGAAGACACAGTCTCACAGACACACTAGAGAAAGGAAGGGGGGGAAAAGTAGAAGTAGCTGCAAACAAAAAGAAAATGAAGATGTTTTTGAAAGAAAAGATGCTGTTCTGTAGTTGAAGGGGGTGGGTACATCATGTTCGACCCTTGTAGGGTAGCTCAAGAGGAAAAAATGACCTCTCTTCAGTGCACCAGCTAATATACCAAGAAGGAAAACTGTCACAGGGAGGTGGCCATGCTGGGAGAGGGTATGTGAGCAGATGGACATGAGGTCAGCAGCATGGAGTAAGTCCAAAGAGATCAGTTTTGAGTTTTATTTAGACTTGAACTGGAAGCTAAGAAAGAGATATGGAAGTTAGTGCATTCTGCTTTCGTAGAACAGAAAAGAAAGCACTGAATTTTAAAGATCTGATTTCACATTTCTGATAGGCATGCACAGGGTAGGAGTTACCAGTACCAAGCTCTCGCTGAAATCAAAATGTCCTTTTTGGCTGTGTGTTATTTCCCGACATATTTGCTAGAGCAGACTAGCTCAATAATCCAAAAACTGGGTGGCATTTAATATAGTAGCTCGGGTTCTGACAAACCACAGCCCAGATCCTTGCTGGACTGTGCACCATGACTTATCTGAACAGACTCACAACTCTTTTACTGGTTTAATTAAAATGTTGAAAATCACAGAAGGATAAGAATATGCCTGTCTGCCTAGCATGTGGACACCTATATCTGTTTATTTTCATTTTGCTACTATCGGCATCATTTGGAGGAGGAATTAAAGAAAGAAATATGATCACATGGAGGAATGCTCCAGCATTAAAATGATCTAGGGGCGTACTTTTTAGCTTTATGTTTTCTTCTTGTTCGGGAGACGAGTGAATTTAGCAACATTGCCAACATTTCAATTTACTGAGGCTTCACTAATCCTGCAATTCCTCAGCACCTGTCAGGAAGGCACCAAAGACTTCCCAGGACTCTGTCTATGCAGTCATCAAACTGCAAGAGAAAGCACAGATATCTGTACAGATGACCTCAGAAGAGATCTTTGAAACAGATAAACCTGGGAGTTATTTATTGTACTTCTGGCGAATAAGTATTTAACCAGATCTAGGGTAATTTTTGGACTACAGATAACATCTATCTAATGCTTGTACATATAGTTCGTGTGTGATCTCAAGTCGTATCATTTGTACGTATTTGTACAGTCATTATAAAGCTCATGTGTTTAATGTTACCTACACCTTCGTGTAATGTGCCAGATGATGTAACCTGTAGTTTTTAAAGATATCATGACATTTAAAGGTCTATTTCCACCACCATTAAAAACTTTTTAGAGGCACGTAAAGAAATATATTTAGATTGTTAAAAAAAGTCTTTCCAAGTTTATGTTTTTTAAATGTTCCTTCTATAACACTGTGCCAATTCTTACAGATTTTGATTAGTGAACAGGGGGCTAATAAGTATTTTATTTGGTAAGTCATAGTGCTTTCAGCCTCAAAAGAAAAGCAGAAGACATTCTCAGCTGTTTGAAAACCAAAGAGTTTCTAACAGATAGGTGAAAAGTCCAATCTTTAACAGTCACCTCTAGCTTTTGTTTGTTTGCACATCTAAACTGTATTTTGAGGGAAGTAAAAAGCCTCAGATGCTATATCAAAAGCATACTCTAAAAATGTTGATTTTACATTTCAGCTAGCATCTCATAGTCATATTTTACTTTAGATTACATTAGAGTGTATCTGTGTACAACATTATTTCACCATTACCACTGTGGTTAGAGGAAAAGCTTAAAAATAATGCGTTTAATGATTGCTTCCTGCAAAGGCACAAACTTGGCCCTGTGAACACATAACAAATTAGGCTGCTAGCAACGTCAGCTTCAACACCTAAAGAAGCTCGTTGGCTGGCCCTATCAGGAAGGCGTGTGCCTTTATCAGCTTCAGCCTCTCCTCTGTGGAATGCACATAACAGCAGAGGAACCTCATTACCAGCAAAACCTGGGGACACTGTCACCAGAGTTCGTCCCGTGGTGCCTGCCTGTACACATCCTTTGCGTTGTGTACTAAAGATTTTTCATGGTGGATGAGTGTTTTGGGCCAAGACAAAACATAAAAAACTCTACCTAAAGCGAGGGCAGGAAACCAAAACCCCACGGAGCAGCAGGAGCAGCAGGCACAGCAGAGGTAGGAACAGACCGCCGCTCAACTCTCCGAGTCATTCAGATTAATGAGCTCTAGAAATGTGGGGTCCCACTGTATTAATATCCATTACATAATGTGCTTCCTCCTCCAGTAAATAGAGGATTCAGGATGCCTGGGGTATAGACAGCCTCTTACTGAAGATAATGGGCCCAAACTGATTTCAGACACAGGTCCCTTTCCCTGGAGACAGTTCCTAATGATCTCCAATGTTACAAAGGCATGACAAAAATATAAAGCAGCCACATTACCCCAGATAGATCTTTTACAATTACCTTGACTCCTGAAAGTAGTCCATCATACCTTATTCATAAAATTTGTATTTTTCTCTGTTTGCACTTACACAGCCTTTCTACTTCAGTCCATTGTACTATAAATGGAATATACATTTATTTTTCATGGCACACCAAACTGTCTTAAATAAAAGAAGCTAATGTTTCTCAAAGGCTGTTCTTAATTTTAGTTTTCTTTCCTAACAGTTAATTGTACCATGAGTGTTTTATCAAATTACTGGAATTTGCTAATATTACAAATGTATAATTATAAAGGATGTGGAAGTTTTCTAAAGAGAGGTTCCAGTCTGACAGTTACTCCTGCTGGAAGCTCTGGAAAGGCTTTGCTTCTTATTTGCACTTGTCTCCACACAGCTAGGTGAGGGTCTGTCCCAAAACAAATTAGTATTTTGTCAGCCATACTGTCAAATTAAAACATTTCTTTATGCTTGCAAGACTGAAAGCCACAATTTTCAAACATTAATTACATTCAGTGATGGTAGGGAGTGCATACATACACACTGATACATTAAGAAGATGGAAGCGTTCCAAAAAAGCTTAGCAGCCAAAAAAAATTAAACATTAGTAACTTATAAAGAATGATCGAGTCTTAAGAAAACATGAACTTTTTGTTCAACTGCATTTTTTAAATATAGCATGAAGAAAAATAACCATGCTTCCTGGCAAAATCTGCAGAGGGCCATAGAGCTTTTGAGCCATCCAGGAATGCTCTGCGTTTGGTTGCCCTCACTGAAACAGTGTCTGGTAAGAAGGAACACAACAAAGCCATTACTTTTTTCCACCAAGGACCCTTCTCACACCTGTAAAACTCAGCTGGAGCTTTGCCACCTACCGTGGGGGAAGCTGGTGACACTGCCTGAAGGACACCTGTCGCAGGGCCTCATGGGCATGCACCACCTCAGAAAGTCCAGGTGGAAGCTCATCTCAAAGAACTGTGCTTCCCTATGCCACATCAAAGAGCACTAGGTCATGCCAAATGCAGCCAGCCAAGCAAAACCAGGAGATCCTCCACCCTCACTCCTGGCTGCCAGCTTATGCCTCCACCCGCACATTTTTCAACATCACTTGAATCCAGTTGAGCCAGAACAGCCATGAAATAAATAGGCAAAGGGGATTGATGGCTTAAGGTGATAGAAACAACAACAAAATCTGTTAGGCTCCTGCTGTTTAACTGAAATACCTGGTAAAAGGTCTGGCTATAAAGTCTGGAAGGATGGTGAGATAAGCGAAGCCATGGGCTTAGGGTGTGTAAGGCTCCGAGCAGTTTTGCTGAGCAAAGGGATGGTAAAGATGCAGAGAAGAAGGACCCTTGCCTCTTTATGTGAGGGCCTGCTTGAGCCAATTCTCTTTTGTCCTCTCTTCTGCTGGGTCCCACACTTAGCACCTCACATGGGCTGAAGCTCCACCAGGGTTTTGGGTTTTGTTCCCTGTGTTGCAGGCAAACCCCACCACCAGCCAAACCATACCTGCCACACCAGTACCGGCATCTGCGCGGAATTAATCCTCACAGCAATTAGTCCTCGGCCCTAACGACTGTTTGATTGTGAGGCAGATCTGGATCCCCTGCTCAAGACTGATTGAGTCAAAGGCACTGATATCAACACAAAAAGATTTGGCCGTATGTTTGTAGATTTTGTTCTAATAATGCTCCAGGACAAACTCAGAGGAACGACATCTGCAGTATTTACAGTGACAAAGTGCCAGCATAATGTGCCTCTCTCTGTGCAGAACAATTTGTAAATGTCTCATTAAAATGTACTTTTTGTTTCGTCGCTCTTCACCTTAAACTCGTCCATCTCCTTGGTTTTCACCATTTCCTGGAAAAAATGTCAAACTGCATAGTACCAAAACAGTCACTCTAGTTTGGGTTTTTCAGTTTTTTAAGACATTTTAAGATGCATTACTCTGACACATTCTGTGATCAAACAAATAGTTTTGAAATTCACATGTTTAGAATGATTTGCCATTTCAAATTTTCTAGGATAGGCTATTTATAAGAGCTACAGTTGTCTCCAGTGACACAAAGTAAGATATGACTTAAAATAGGTGAACATTGTACCTACACAGTTTGCCGTGTTAACATTCTGCTACTACAAGTTTACAAATAAAATGCAGGAATACAGGTGAAATGGGTCTTCAACCTATTTCAAAACAATGAGAGGAAAAATTATGTCAGATGCAATCTAAACAGACTCAAAGAACAATTAAAAAAGTTACGAAGAAGGAACATGCATCTCTGGTACTGCATGTCCAGCAAAACCTTTAAATGGCTTTAGTACTTGCCATCTGCTTTGCCATTTTACCTTAGTGTTAATATATCTATAGAAAAAAAATCTGCTTATATATATGCAACACATTAGTTTTAACAGGAACGAATCAAATGTCACAGGCAAAAGGTACTTTATTTTTATATGAAAGGTATGGCCAAAACCAGAGTGTAAAAAAGGTAGGGATGCAGGACTGCTCTTGTCCATTGAATAATCATTTTTACACATTCAATAAATTGACCAAGGAGAGCGAGCGTGCATCCAGCCAGGCAAAGTTTTACTACTCTCCCATGGAACATCCACCCATTCTGTTCCCGTTACATTTCTTTGAAGCTTCTGATTGCAGAAGAATATAAAAACTGTAACTAGGTAAGACTGAAATGAAGCAGGAATAGGAGCAAAGCCATAGAACTGGGATGCAAACTTTCCCAAAGTTTGAAGGTGTTTAAACCCAAGATTTTGGCTCAGACCCATCCTTAATTTGAAGCAGCATCTGGCAGGCCAGGGCTGTGCCAAGGCTGGCGCTGGGGGAAGGCCTCCTGCACGGGGTGCCCAGGAGGGGCGGCAGGGAAGCGGGGCGCTGCAGCTGGAGGGACCCAGCTCCCACTGCCCCTGGGGCACTCGCTCCGAGGAGAGGAGACCTCCTGCTCTGGCTCACGTGGCGCCTGTCCTCCCCGCTGATCCTCTTGTTCTCACCCCCATTCTTTTCCTGAGACCTTGATCCCATCCAGCTCGGGGACACAGCTGCCAAGAAACTGGGCCTCTGGCGCTGCTGCCTGTGTTGCTGCACTCAACAGCCCAGCTCCCTCCAAGCCCAGCGCTGTGTCCTGAGCTAGCAGAGCCCGTTACAGGATCCCAGCAGTCCACTCAAGCCTGATTTTGAAAAGCATTTGGGTGCCTAAGGATGAACAGGGATGCCTACAAGGATCTTCTTTAGGAACAGAAGAAATTTCAAAAGTACCTTGAGTCTGGTGTTCCCAGTGACTTGGGAAGTCCTGAGCATTCCTGAAAACCCCACTCAGTATTATCCACATTCTTACATATACGTACAAACTTGGTCTTCTAGCCTCAAACTCACAGTTTTCCACCCAAAACAGGCAGATGCTTTATCCTGGTTTCTAAATACCAGGGTATTTGTGTACTTAGTGTTAATTGATACTTAATTATAGCCAAAAAATCTATCGGTATATTTTAACAGTTTGGATGTGGCCGAAAATAAATGGCTTATTAACTGCTGTGAGGAACATTTCACAATAGGATCTGCATTTTTCTAGAACTCTGTAATTAAAGTATGTGCTAACGTGACCATAACATTTTTAAACAGCTGGCACATGAGGCTGAAAAAATAATTAGTTTTCAATAAAAAAGTTGCTTTTTATTACCCAGGCAAAGTTCTCCAGTGACTTTTAAGGATCTGCCAAGTGAAATTCAAAAATGAAAATAGAGTCTCTATGCTGGCTGGTAGCCAAGCTGAATGAAACACGAATACGCTGATTTGTGCCAAGTATTAGACATGCTGAACTGAAGCAAAGTGGTTAAGTATCTCTCCAGGTTTAATGTTACACAAAACAGTGTATCTGCCCCCAAAAATGCTGTACTCAGGGGGCCCACCGCTGTGGCTTTCACTCGTTTTATCCTCCTTCTCGCAGCAGCCAGGAAATGAAAAAGTGGTTCAGAAGACAACCGAAATATTTCTGTACGAGAAGCTGAGACCCTTGGCAGCAAACCCCACAGGTCTGGGTTTAGCCATTACAATTGGGGCAGGGGAAAGAACACTGGGTGACAAATATGAGGTCACAGCCTGTGGCACTCTCTGACAACAGACTGCTGAAAGCTGCCCTGGGCTCACCCCGCTGGGCAACGTGCCCACGGCTCCGGGCATCCTCCGCCAGCCCCTGCCAGCCAGCCAGGGCACCATGGCACAGCTCTGAACGCCCAGCAGCTCTGGGAGGAGCCTCAAATGTGGCATCTCTCTATTTTGCCACCTTTGCTTTGCTGATAAAAAGGGAGCTTGGGAGACTTTTTTACTTGAGGTTATCAAATCTGTAATCCCCACAGCTGTACCTGAGAATGAGTCTGTGGATCTTACCCACTCAGATAATGGCTTTTGATGTGGTTCCTCCTACGACTAGTCCAGCAAATCCTCTTGGCATTTATATTAATGATAATGTCTTTAAATACAGGCAACCTACGCAGACTAAGGGACCTAAAAGCAAGTGCTAAAGTGGTGAGTGTTAAAGCAAGAGGCTCTACAAAAAGCTGAGACTTTCAGCAGCAAACCCTGTATATTTGGGGTTAACTGTTAAGTACCTATGGGTAGGGAAAAGCAAACTCAGTAATAAAAGATTGAAACCTAATGGTGCTCTCAGACAACAGCTACATGAAAACTACGGCAATTTATGACCAGATGGAAAGTTTTCCCAAACTTCCCAGATGTCTTGACCTTCCTTATCACTTGACATAAAGTGATAAGATAAAAATTAAGAGAAGTTCCTTCCCACCTCTCATTTTATCATCACCATTCAATTTCTGAGTACTTAAAGAAATGATCCCATGAAAGCTTATCATTTATCCTTCATGGCTATTGGGAACTCACAGTGCCAGTTCTCCCAGCTTATATGGTGGTGTTACAACTGGCAGCTGAGCACTTCTCTGAAAGCACCAAATACTCTGCGATTCAAGCGAGGACCTAAAGGTACTTTGGCCCACTCCACTCCACAGCTGCTCTAAGAGTTCTTTTTATTGTACAGTTTGTCTACTGATTTACTGCTATTGTTAAATAAATTCTAAAATTTGCTTAAACACTTGTGTTTGAAATGGAGGAAGAAACACCTTCATTAGCAAAAGTTAAGTCTAATAAAATGGAAATAAGTCGTCTGTCCCCAGCCCTCATCTACTAGCTCTTAACAATTAGGCAAATTGTGGTAAATGAGTTCCAAGGACAGGGGAAAAAGAGGCAGATTTGTATTTCATGCTCCAATAAGGATAATTACCATGCTATTGTTAATTTAATATATAAATAAATGCAGGATGGAAATACGTTTCAGAGTTCCAGTATTCTATCAGGTCTCCTACCACAGCAAAATGCTAAAGCAAGCCAAACCTGGAACCAGTTACTTCAAAATAGATTTTAATTAAAACACATGGGCCATTTACAGGTGGATAAAATCACAGCGGATTCAATGGCAAGGGGCTGACTGAAGCTGCATTTGCACACTGAGCAACCTGGTGTTAAATCATTGCAGCAAAGGTGCTCTGTCCAGAAGGCTTTCAAGTATCACAAGTAAAATAAGTCTGGGTTGCTTAAGTTCTTACAGCTGATCCCCTTTCAAGGAAAAAGCCAATTACAGATCACAGATGTCTAGACTAATCCTTTTAAATATCACAGAGGCAGGAAATAATGTGAAAGTGCAATAAATGACGATTTGTATAGCTTGGGTAGTGGTGGAATAAGACAGCACATGAAAAACAAACACAAAAAGGCTCAAACGTACAAAGGAAAAATAAAGGCTTATATTAACATTCAAGGTCGGTATGGTAAGACTGGAGACCATGGGCTAGATCCTGTTCTGATTTACAGCCTGTAAATCCCTTTCAACTGCACCGAGAAAAATTAAGCACAGAATGTCTGCCTGCACTGTGGAATTACTTTTTCCTCCTCTCAGCCCTGTCCCTTTTATTTCAACATTGCATTTTAGTCTAACTTTCGTATCACTTCTGAAGTTGATTTTAATCAAGGGAAAGGAAAATTCTATTTTCAAATACTGTCTGCATCTTTCCAAGGCATATGTCTGGTAATTAGCATGGTGGGATCATTAGCATAAATATACAAAGATATTTGATTTTAGAACACAAATACCATTTTTGCTACGGAGCAATATAGGACAGGTGACAGGCCCAGCTGGGAAACCTCTTTTTCATTTTTCTGTGACCACAAATCAGACATCTTGGGCTCACAGCAGGACAGGCTCTACTGGCAGTAATTGGCACCATCTGTAGCTGTCAGAGCAGTGCCTGGCATTCCAGCATTTCATCTTTCCAGTCAAGGCATTCGTCACTAGTCCAAAACTCAGCCAGCTGACACTGAAAGATTAACTTGCATTGATTTGCTTGGATAAGCTCGCCTGTGCCTCAGTTGGTACTGAACGTTCCTGTTTAATAGCCATCACCATCACAAGATGTTTACAAGGTGATTGTCTACTTAGCTTTTTCCATTCCCCTTCTTGGTCCTAATGTGTTTTCAATTATTATAATTTAGGAGATAGTGAATTAAAAGAGAGGAAAGTGAACGTAGCCAGCAATCAGAGAGGGAGCCTTAATGAAAGGATTAGAAATTCACAGCAGTGGCTGTTTACTGATCTTAAATGAGCAGCTTCTCCCACCCCGGTGCGTGTGGAGAGACAGAACTTGTTGATTTGGGGGTTCAGCAATGGACCGAATTTCCTCCAGCTGTCAGTCTGCATGATAAAACTACATGAAATCGTTATTATTTTCAAATGCAATTTACCAGTACTTGGGTAATTCCGTTTACATTTTCCAGGAACGCTTTATGGTAGCTAAACCAGATGCAAAGTTAAACCTCCTTCTCTTAATCACCTAATGCTATACCTACTTACCAGTGTTTTTAAGCCTCTGATGTGTTCAAAGCCCAGAGCTTAATCTTTCACAGTCATACAAGGGTCATTACTGTTTCAATTTACAAACTTAATGTGTTCTGTAGAGTGTTTTTGGGTGAACAAATTGCAATCTGGAAGTTAAAAATTCATGTCTATTTTAGCAAATGACAGCCAAATACAAGGACTTCTCAGGCAAACCTAAAGCAGTGAAAATTTGTGAGTCTTACTTGAATGACCATTCTCTTTCTTGAAAATGGACGTAAAGATTCTTCTGTGAGTAAATAAAGGAGATTATTGGAGGATTTTTTTAATCACCTATTACAACCCTATCAAAATCCTGCTCAGAAATCTGTATTACTTCTCCCTCCCAGGCATCTGCTCATTAGCAGCTTAGTTCCCAAAGCATAGGTGAGGTGTCACAACCCACAGAACACACCAGCACAGGGCTCGAAGCTGTCAGGGGCCTTCCCGCGGGATCTATTTCAGACCAAAATCTCTATCAGCCCAGGCTTCTTTCTACACCCATTTTGGGATGAAAGTGCAAGGGTTGACGAGATGGAATGAACACCGAAGAGCACCTGTGGTATCAATGGGATGTATCTACAGAGCATACCAGAAGAGCAGGGAGAGATACCTCTTACTGCCACCTGCACGAACCGGCTCTCTGGAGCAGCGGGTACATCAGCCCGGGCAAGCACAGTGCCCCTGCAACAGCCAGCACCCCCCCTGCCTCCCGAGGGAGGGGGTGTCCCACCATGTCATGCTGCCCTGGGCTTCCCAGACGTGCTTCAAGGACGTCCTGCTCACCTGGTGGCACTGCTGGAAAGAAAAGCTATAAAGCAGAGTGCTCAGCGAGAGCAAGTGTTCAGAGCGTGCGCCAATGACTGGAACACCATGGAAACAGAACAGGTCAGAGAGGGGTTGACTGCGAGGTCCCGGGGGAGAAAGAAGAGAGCAGATCCACCTATGGAAGCCCAAGGTTTGGCTTTGGGGATGGCAACATCATCTGGGCACAGGAGCTCTGGAGGGCCAAGAAGTACCAAAAGCAAATTCAACTTTGCATAAAGTACAAAATGCACATAAGAAGGTGCTGCTGCATCAGAGAACATGAAGCAAACAAAATGGAGGCTCAGTGAGGAGCCACCGGCTCCCAGCAGAGCTGAACTTGTGCTCCTGAAGGTGATTCATTTTATCCCTGAAAACAGGGTACTTTGGTTAAAAGGGAATATTGTGGTTACGATTAGTGGTGCCTGTCCCAACTCTGACATGGACCGTCCTGAA
Organism: Merops nubicus; assembly: GCF_000691845.1. Taxonomy (NCBI): domain Eukaryota; kingdom Metazoa; phylum Chordata; class Aves; order Coraciiformes; family Meropidae; genus Merops; species Merops nubicus. The sequence goes on along the minus strand of NW_008583557.1, from coordinate 90,369 downwards.
AATATCTCCTAGTCTTAGAGCCGCATGTTAAACTAGGCCTGTAGCTTAGTGGGGTTTGTCCTTTTTTTGCACACAAAAATAGCGATTTTTTCTCTTTTTACAATGAAGACAGGATGTACATAATTCCATCAAACAGAGGAGGAGTATTTAAATAGCTTATATAAATTGCATGTATTTTAAACTATCTTTGTTAAAAGCATTTAATCCACTGCAGAACACTCATGAGTGTTTGCAACACATCTGTGAAATGAAATAAAGAGTTAAGCATAAAAGAGTATTAAGTCATCTGGTTTGGAGGGATTTTTGTATTAGATCTTGTTCATTTATTAAGTGTAATGTGATAGCAGCCAGATGATTAATACAGTGTGGTGGGAGTGATGTAACAGGAAAGATAAAAATGGATATCATAAGTGGAGAAGAGGAGGGAGCTGTGGAGGGGGCAGACAGGGAGGGCTGGGATGAGGAGGTTAGTGTTTACAGTGTCCGAGTGGGACAGACTTCCTTTGGAACGGGCTCCAGGGAGGATTTACTCTTTCAGATGGTGGTTATATTCCACAGGGTGTCTTGAGCAAGGGAAGAGAGCACAGCATTACTTTGTTTTGAGACAGGCACTACCCCTAGCACAGACATGTTCAAACCATTTTTCTGCATCTATGGGGAGTCAGATTTTGGTTGCCTCCACCTGCTCTATATGGTGCCCATTGCGTCACCCCACTGTGAGCCAGGCAGGCACTGGGGCCAGACAATGCAGAAGGGATGTTCTGCAGATAAGAAGCAGCCCTGAGAAGGGAGTGACTGGAGGATCTGTAAATCCCTGCTATTAATTAATGGGTACAGCTGCCTTTGGCAAGAAGTGCCTGGAGAGCAACCTTAGCTATCAACAGTGTTGTCTGACAGAGATCTAAAAGAGGTGGAATTCATCCAGAAAGTCTCCCTGCTTTCAGATATGAATTCTACCACGGCTGTTGACACCTCTCACATCAAACTATAGTTGGGATGAAGCCTTTATCTGGCTTCAATCAGAAACTGTAAAACTCAGTGGCTAACTGGGTGTACTGCAGGACAGTGCTAAAGAGTTTCATTCCACCTGTGTTCACAGAGTGACCTGGTTGTCTGGACAGCCGAAGAAACTCCCCACTGCATGAACACCATATCACAGAGTACTTCTGCTCTAGGGCCTGGGCACTTCTCATAAGGGTAAGATTTCCGAAAGCATTCAGCATCAGTACGTTTCACTGGGGAGGTCTGGCCAGATTTTCAAAAAAGATCTGACCACTCTAAACCATCTGTTGACTAGGTAAACCCAAGGGAGACATAGAAGATCTTGTAAGTTGACCAAATTGTTCAACTGCAGTTTTTACAGTATCATCACACCGACTCAAGTCGTGTGAGGTAATGTCAACACACAGGAGAAGCAAAGAAGAAAGGAAAATGCTCAAGGTCAGCCACGGCAGCACAGCACACTGATATACTGAGAGCCAACAGTTTTATCTCTAGTAAACATACTTGACAGGTTTCACCCACAACAGCCAGGAACATAAAACCGTTGCTGCTTAGTAGGAGGCTTACTCTGAAGAGAAAGAACTGCTCAGGGGAATCAGATTTCTGTATTGACTTTTACATATACAGAAGGTGACTAAAGGAATTAGACCAGCCTGGATTGCTCCAAGGGGATAATGAGCCCCATGGTGAGATGTGGATTGTTCTCAGCCCCTCTCTTTCTAAGCATTTTCACATACTGTTTAAACAAACCAGACTTTTGTTTCCAAATAAAGGCTGCCTTGTTACTAGAGTCACAGCTGGGCACAGACCCACAGCAGAAGACCAACTCCAGCTCCCCCAATGATGCCAAACAAGCACCGTTACATGCAGAACTTGCTGCATGAGCCCGAACACTGCAGGATGTCACCTAAGGAGAGCCACTGGCTGAAGAACAGCCGCTACCCTGCCTGGGGACCAGAGAAGATGCAGAGCCCAAGTCAGGCTTCATCTGAGCCTTTCAGATTTGACGAGGCAAAGCCAGGGCCCTGCTTTTAAGCCCATGAGCAGAACTCAAAAGGAAAACTTTTCTCGACAAGAAGTCAGAGTTATGTGGACTACTGGTTTAACGTTTCTAAAGAATTTAAAAGGAAACAATTCAGTGAAACACTGAAGAACTAAATATGGGCTCTGTTTTTCTGAAGCTTAATATTTATAGGACTAGAAAGCTTTATACTCAAAATGTTTATTCCATTGAAAAGCAGCTTCTCTCCGTATCTTGCCCCTTGAAGTCCACGCCGTAGAAGCGTGCCCGTTCCTTTCAGAACAGCCCAGCATACTCCAGCTTTTGGGTTACACAGTAACCAACACTATGCTCATTAAGATTAGGGTGATTATAGAAGAAAAGATGCATTTTGAGACCCTTTATGAAATAAACCATCTTGTTTATGGAATCAAGCAGTATAGCAACATATTATATTTAAAATGTATTTACCTTTACCTAGCAAGCTTTAGAACAAATCTACCAACTTTGAAGGAACAGAGCTAGCCCACCAGATTTACAGAGTTCTGAGACATCTGGTGCTTATCCTAAAGCCTAAACTACTACATGATTTATTCACATGAAGAACTTGGTTTCAATTTATTTAAGAGCTTTCTAGCTTACAGTCCCTGAGAAAAGCTTCAGAATGTAACCCTTATTCGTTTGGAAACCAGAAAGCAAATAAGACCACATAAGACCTTATTACTTTTTTAAATGTCATGATAACTATGCCAGTCTCATGATTTTTTCAGAAAGAATCTTTGGTTTCTTTGTTTTGTTTTGTTTGTTTTGTTTTGTTTTTTTTTTTTTAAAGTCCTTGTCAGTGACAACATCCAGTTTGATAAATGGTTGACTGTAAATGCAGGATGTGACTTTTGGCATTACAAATCACATTTTCCAAAATTATTATTGGTCTGTGTGGCTTAATTAGAAGAGTCCGATTTGAATTTCAAAATTGCTGAATGTTTTCTGGGAAACTCAGGGGTTTTAGGGTCCCCTTAGTAGCTCCACTCCCTCCTAGAATAAGCATTTGGAATTGTCCAGTGTATCTGAATATACCAGATAGAAGTGTTCATGAGAGTGGAGCACAGCTCTCAGTCACACAGCTCTGAAACTCTGAACAAAACAAAGTTCCCTGGAATTGCTGAACTCGTCTGTTCCAGGTATATTCTGGAATAACACAGCAGAATTTGCTTCTCTTCCAGCATTAAGCTCCTACCAATAAAAAACACTGTGAAAGGATAAATTAGGAAAATCTGTGACGCAACCCTAATTTAGAAGAGATGAAGACCTTTGTATATGTTAAGCACAGTAACAATGATAAGAAAATATTTGAAAACAGAGAGTCTGATATGGCACTTTAAGTGCTTCACATTGCATAACTTTTATTATGGAGTCTTGTCTGCTTTTCACTACATGCATGTTGTCCTCATTAATGTCAGAAGGATTTATGTGTGCATATGGAGGGAAGAATGTACGCTCATGTGCCTGCAGTCTCACCTCTTATCTTTCTCTTGTCGTTATCCAGCAGCTTCCCTTCCAAAGGACAACATTTATAGCTTGCTGGTAAATATAAGGCAGATAAATTTTATGTACTGAAGGAACAAAAGTATGAAGTTGGTCTGACTCAATTGTACCAAAGCAGCTGAAATAGATATTGTGTACACAACAGACACATCTCTGGTTTCAAAGTTTTCATAAGGAAAAATTCCTCTGGGCAAAAGAAATCAAAACATTAGGACGAAATACACTGGATCTTAGGAATTTCCTTTGCAATTATTAGGACCTCCACAAAAATGAACCATTAAAAAGCAACGCTTATTTTTCAATCCTATCAGCTACAGCAGATGATCAAAAGTTTACATAATTCTTAAAACCAGATACAAAATGTCAACAGACTGCAGCTGAATGCATCATAGGTACAGAACACTCTTGCCGAAGGTTTCATTAAGTCTAAAATGATTTACAGGACTTAAGACACATTGCTTCAAGATTTTTATATCACTGCAGTAAGTACTCCAGGGATGTTTCAACCCACTTGAAATTGTTTTAGCTGTGCTATTATCTGGGTCAGAAATGATGGCAGCATGTATCAATTAGATTGTAGCAGTTTAATACCTGCTCCTATGCATCCAGTCGCTCAGAGATTCACATCCTAAGATTTCCATACCCTAAAAAGAATATTAAAACAGAGCTCTGGAATGGGCTACGGTTACCTCATTTATTTAAGAAGCAGCCTTAAAAAAAATGACATCTGCAGACTATACCCATCCTGATTACAGATGTCCACCCCACCACAGAGACTGGCAATGATGCTTTCTTCTGAGTGCTGCTGAATGTTTGCCTTGACCACGTGGAAGATTACAGTGCAGCACTGTAACTAATTAGGAACAGTGGGCTGTAGACTCTTTGATAAACCCAACTAGTGTCACTGACATCAATTAACTCCGGTTTAGGATCTGATCCTTCATTTTTTATTATTTTAATCCCTTTTAAATAGACAGCATCTTAAAAATAGTGTCACTTGAGTATTTTCTTATACCTAGAGTCAGAAATACATGGGTGTTACTTCTGTATAGAGAGGCAGCTATACCTAATGACTATGTCAACGTTGATCACTGTGTGTACTTTATATGACATGGCAGTAAGGTAGATCTGCTTTGCTGCAAATTCTTAATAACCTATTTGATTGGCAGTGAATTTGTCCTTGAAACTTATTCAGCTTGAAGAAAAGTGCCCTGCGACATAATTTTCTTATTCAAAACTAGTTTTATCCACAAATTTCTCACCAATGCAGCACAAAATCATTAGAGTTGCCTTTTTAGTAACACCTGAGAGGCTTAAATTCTAAGGGAAGGAATTGCATCTAGTGTCAAAAGGGGAGGCATTTGAGGGACATCTGTTGCTTGCTTCTCTCCTGTGGGAGTGTGAGGTTTTTGGACCACTAGAAATAGTGCCTTTGGTACCTAGTGTATGCAGCATGAGGCAGTTTACAGCCAAATGACTTCACACTGAAAAACCTAAGGTCACTCATATATTGTTTGTGGTTATGCCCTCATGATCTCTGTGCTGCTCTGTATGTGTTACTTCACAGAGCTGCCATTTTTAGCATAAGAAAAGCAGGACATCAAGCCCAAGACAGTCCAATCAGTCTCTGCAGAGCTCTTCTCTGCCTCTCCTGCAAGACCAGGCGTGCCTGTAACAGAGCGACTTATCCTAGCAAAAATAATGCCAGCTTACAAGACCTCTTGCTCTCTACCTGTAAGCGCCAAGATGTGAACCAGGAACAAAGGCCATTCAATGTAAACACTAAAAATATGGTTAGGCCTCATGATCAAGAAAAACGCCAGGCTTAATAACAGTCCGTTAGTGCAAAGGACTGCACACACAAATCAACTCAAAATCTAACTTGCGTATTACGTGGCAGTAGCATTCTTACAATAAAGCTGCTACAATAAAGTGCCAAAGCTCTACAAAACCTTAATAAAAGAAGAAACTAGGGTTATAAGGACAGAAGCTCCAGGATCTGCCCTCCAAACTTTCCAATGGGGGAAATCCATCTCTTTTATCACAACTGTGTGCAGTTTTACAGTGGTCCTGCTTCTGCATGAATCTCAGAATACATTACTAGAAAATTCATTACATGAAACATTTATCCCATGAATAAATTAGAGACTCTGAAATGCAGTGCAATAAAACTTTTGCTGCTAGAAAGATTTTTATGGGTGAAATAATGTGAAAATTAGTAACATTAAATATGATTCTCCTTAACCCAGAATACTCACCACACAATTATTTTGACATGTTCTGGCATACATCATCATAGATCTAGTCAAAGATCTGTTACAGAACAGGTATGGAACCCTTTTATAAAGCATCAAGGAACAAACAGCAAAGGGTAGCGGAGAGGAGAGTTTTCAAACCTAACCTACTGACGAGAGTAAATTTTGCTACTATGTTCAAGAAAAGCAGGATGACTTTTTTCAGCATAGTTTTTAATCATTCCTTGAGTAGATGAGCAACTAGTTTTACTTTTGTCTCTGTGTTGTGTGCTAGGTATGATCCTCTAGCATGAGGTAAACCCACTGAGGGCAAGCCTCCATGTGCACTGTATGTGAAGTCCACATGCTGTGTTGAGGCACTGGATAATTTCTCTCCTAAAACCCCCAAATCTTCCTATCTATATAAAGCTGCTCTGTGTCATTAGGTTAATCACAGATAAATCCCACTGACGAGTGTTAGTGCTGGCCTTCTGGGGCCAGATCCCACCACCCTTCTTCATCCAGAACAGGTGACTGAATGTCTGGAAAGAAGATGCCAATTCCCATGAGTAAATACACCTAAAATCTTAAACCCTTATTGGAAGTACAGGAACTAGGTCAACGTACACCAAAATGTTGTTTCAAGCTAGCCTGACAAGGCAGGTGACATCTCTCACCTGTTCTTCTCGCGTGATTACAGAAGACAAGCTGATCTTGGACAAAATGCCTTACATTCTAAGTGAATAAAATCTGGTGGGATGAAGAACACTGCAAGGATTTAAATCTAACTTCAGATAGCAGAATTTCCTTATCCTATGCTTTCCCAAGTCTGAAGGAGTTGCCACATGTCACAGGGCTACCACGCTGTGCTCAGCTGCTTCAGAACAGTAGTGCCAGGCTGGCAAGAAAAGTCGCTCTGCTTCAGAGTGCTAGCTTGCAAAAGCAAACAGATTACTTTTGCTTTATTGTGGAAGGTATTTTAGAAGAAGAGAGACCGAACCCATGTATTTTCTTTGGGCATTTCCCTGTTCACAGTTTTTTGCCTAGTTAGGTGGATCTTGGGTTTTGGCAGACTAACGGCAGACTTTATTTATTGCCTATTCTGAAGAACAGACATTTGCGTGGAGCCTTTCTGGAGATGCCCCTTTCCAGGCTCAGATGATTAAATAAATGTTTATGAGTATTAAAGTATGTCTCTTTCTTCAGAGGGAAAAACACTGATGCAACTGAAGGCACGAGGCTGCAAGCACCCTGTGCCCACCAGCTACTCCAGCGCAGAGGGCACGAGCACGACTGTATTCAGAGGACTTAAATCAGACACCCCTGAATGCTTTATCTCCCTCTCTCTCTGTTTGGTTTCCCATGGCATAGCTTTACACATTACCTCATGACATCTTTATAGTTGTGGAGAAAATGATTAGACTCCAGTCCTTGAAAAATCGCAAACACAGACTCATTTGTAGCATTTGGCTGCTCTAATTAGCACATCACTGAGGGGTAATGAATAGAAGTCTGTGAAGAAACTTAAAAATTAGTACCACTAGCAATGTTAGAGTAAAAATCAGCACTGTGAGTAACAGTGCTCAAAGGATTTGGGTAATTACTGGATACTCCCAATATAAGGTCTGTCGCTGGATCCTAAGGGACTCTAGGGCTTCAACAAGCCCCACAGGCCCAATATTCCACCCCAATAAATGAGGTTCACAAAGTTCACTCAGAGTTAAAGACAGCACCACAACTCTATGTTCTTGCCTCCTTTTTTTAAAGGTGGTTCTAAACCGCATGGAATTAGACAACTTTCTTTAGTATGTTAATCACTGGAGTCTTCCATCTGTACCAAGATGTTATCGTTTCCATGTGTGTGCAACCATGGAAATTACATCCCTCCGATAACCAAATGTGCAAGGACGAAGGGATTCCTAAAGCCTGACAAACAGCTGCAGTATTTGTGTTAGATAAGGTCCTTTTAACATTTCAATGGTCTCCAAACACATGACAGGTGTGTTTTAGAGGTATTCGGAGGGTAGGAACTGTTACTTTCCAGGGGACGGAGAGCGGCCGTGGCCGTGTGCAGGAAGGGCAGTGCCTTCACCTGCTCCGGCCTGAGCACGCAGGCCACCCGTTCCACCAGCACACCCACAGCAGAGCACGTGCACCCCACCCGCCGAAAAAAGGGCTACCAGAGCCCGGGGTACACCAGAGCCACGGGCAGCCTCCAGAAAAGACCGAGCTGGCTTGTTCCACCTCTGGGAAGAGGTGCTGGCCTGGAGCTTCAGAGCCCTCCCTCAGCTAAGCAAGGGCTTCCTCCTGCCTTACGGGGGGAAGCTTTCAATTCTGACCCATGCTCAACCTGATGTAAAGGGGCTCCAGCCCGCAGGTTATAACACAGTTTGTAAAGGCCCCTTAGGATCAACAACTTTTATTGCAACTTTCAGTTACACCAGGCACTTGTAAAGCCAGATGAAGCTGGGGTTTAAACGGCATGACCCTTTCCTCTTACCTACTCCTCTCTTCCTTCCACCTTCCATCACTTTTTGTTTTTCTCTAGTGAATTCATGTTTAAGAGAAAAGAGGGAAGGGGAAATGGAGAAGGGGAAAAGAATGTGAAGGGGGAAAGAAAAAGGAGAAAGGGAAGGGGAAGGGAAAAGGAAAAGAGAAAAAGGAAAAGAGAGAAAAAGAGAAAAATATAAAAGAGAAAGGAAAAGAGAAAAGAAACAAGAACCAAATTCCAAATTCTGTATATACACACTGGCAGCTTTCAGGCTTGCTTTTCTGAACCAAGTGGGCAAGGGGCGTCAGTGCATTTGCAGGCTCTCCCAAGTGAGCCTGGAGGGGCCTGTTTACCAGAGATCAAATCTCTGGCAAACAGCTCATTGCAGCTCTTCAAACAAGCTGAAATTATGACCTTATGTTATTGTTTCTCAACAACCCAAACCTTTGATGTAAACTAATGTTGACCTTTCCAGCATAAATTTGACATGAAGCCACTTTTGTTTAAAATGCCCCATGAAAATTCATCTCCAAACTTATTGGATAAAGCCTTTTTATGGGATAATAAATAATAGATAATAAACAACTGGAGCCAATTTAGTCATTGAAGTATTTTCTTTTCCTGACTGGCTGTCATAATGGATCTTTTCTACCTTGGCTTGTGTAGGGCTGTCTCACATGATAATGTGGGCCCATCCAACCTAAGCCAAACCCTAGAGAAGTCATTGGAAAAGCTTCTCAACAATTTCAGGTCTTCAGTCCCTATGTGAAACTTAAGAGTACAACTAAACTGCACTAACTCCCATGGACCTCTGTGGATTTTATGGATTAGGAGATACTCCCACCACCCACCTTGTCTTTAGGTGGGTGTTCAAGGTAAGCAGATGTTTCCAGAAATGAGATCATGTAATTTGGGAAGTTAGGCTCCTACTTCAGCCTCAGCAAGCAGTTACTTCTGTAACAGAAAGCACTCTAGAGGTGGGCTCCTAATACAAGCACCCTTCCTCTACTGAACTGGTGACCCCTGTTGACTCTTGTTCTGCCATGCCCACCAGTGGTGATCTGCACATCTTCCCATGCTGCCCACAAGCCACTGATGACCAGTATGTGTATGTAAGCTGCACATTCTCTTCCAACAATGCATTTCATTTTTCATTACTAATCTCTAGCCCCTTATTTTTTGGCTTATTAATTTGTAAAGTAGTAAAAGGGAATCAATAGACAAAAAGGAAGATAATTCTGCTAGTTTTTCAAAGTGCTGCTATTTAGTGCTCTCCTCTCTAGCTTGGCAGTTTTAAATATCAGAAATTTAGTTGGAGAATCCAGATAAAAAATGAGCAACCTTTATGTGGAGTCCATTAACTAATGCTAAATTAAAGTGGTATTGAAATGGAATTAGAGGGATGTGTATAAAAAGAACATGTGACAAGCACATGGATACCACATGAATCCATTATGATACGTACTCTTCCAGTAAGAGCAAATTAATTCATTTTGACCACACACTTCAAATAAAGCCAAACCTTTTTGTGTTTGTTTGGGGTTTTTTTTAAATAAATACCAAAATATCATCTCATTGTTAAACTTATTATCTTTTGCTAGGCCAAAAGATTCATAAGGCAGTGTTTCAGTGTTAAAATGTAACTCACTAAATAATTGCTGTATATCAAATAGTAAGAACTTCACTTTTTTCTATAGCTTTTGCAGACCAAACTGGGGACTCAACCCTTAGCTGAGCCTGTCCCGGTAATCTGCTTTGCTGCATAAGACACCCTTAAAGTGTCCAAATTCTTTTCTGAAGATATCTTGTATGCTTCCCTATATGCCAAAGCAAGTAAATATGAGCGATCTGCAAAACAAAGGTGATGAGCCCAAGCATTTAAGGTAAGCTCCACTGACAGCACCACATTGCTTGACCTAATAACAACTTTTGGAAAGGAGCGTAACTACCACTTGAAATAACTATCCCTTACTATTTGTAATATTAAGCCTTGGGTTACAGTCTAGTTTGGGGGCCAGAGTAAGTAGCCATGCAACTTTTGGAGAGCAGAGATGCATGCAAAATAAAACACACACTTGTGAACTTTGGTTGCTATTCATAAAGCAAGCCCCATGCAAATTGCAGAAACAGCAATCACAAATTTCATGGGTTGGTCGTGGCAAAACCATCAGATTCTACAGCATGACACTGATTAAAAGACACAGACAGAAAAATCACAAATAAAGACATTTTAGCTGCCAAGAAAATTAGGTTTTTAAGTACTGAATGCTTTCTTTCTTAATATAGTCGTCCTGGATGGATATTCTCCAAAGCAGCAAAACTGTCGCTAAAACAGATCTGTAACACAAAAATATTCCAAATTTTAGGAATATTTTCCAAATGAGATCAGTTTCTATAATTATTAGTTTAGATAACCTCTGAGTAATGAAGCAGACAGCAATTCAGAATGACAAAACAAACTTCACAGAAATACACTTTCTGAGTACAGGCTTCCCTGAACCAAGGGCTGGAGTCTTTGTGCACCTTTCTGCACAGGAAGAAGTCCCAAGGGAAGCCTGGTGTCAGAAAATAAGGTTGCAGTTCTCACTGATAGACTAAGACTTCCCATTTATTTTTAGAGACATTGACTAATCAGTTATTGCACTGTATATCCATGTCCAGCTGCTTCTCCAAAGTTTATGAAGAATTCAAAGCCAGACAGAATACAGTTGCTTTAGGGTTTGCACAAAGAAAGGTTAAGTAGCTCAGCCCAACGCAAAGCCACTGGTTTGGTGTGGGGATGGAGTTTTCATCTAACCTGAAAGCTGAACCCAGGAACAAACAGGTAAAGCTCAACTCCCTTTTATAGCCCAGAGACTCTGGTGGGAACCCATAATTTGCACAAAGGAAAGTGATGCTTTCCTGCCCCAGCGAGTTCTTTCTGCACCATGAACTCTTCCTGACATTCTCCTCCATGCTCTGCAAGAGAGGCTGGAGAGGGAAATGATAATTCTTGAGAAAATAACCCAAACTGCTTACTACAACGTTATCCTGAGCTCTGTATAAAAGGAACCAGAATTTGCATTCCATGGAAAACTCTGCTTTTAAAAAAAAAAAAAAAGAAAATGCCTCTAAGTCAGAATAGGAAAAACAGCCACAATCAAAATAAAAATTCTGCGGAAATTATAATAATGTCCATTACTTTAAAAGCAAAATTTATACATAATATGATAACATGTTGCAGGAAAAGATTTAAGAATGAGAAATATTTCTGAGAATGCCATATGTTTTGTTTCAAGTTGGAAAACCCCAGAATACCCCATTTCACTTATTTATTAAAGCAGGTATATTCCAGTTCATTAATTTACTCTATCAGTTCTTCAGTTTTGACCTTTCAGTCCCTCCAGTGGCTCTGTCTGAACACGCAAAGGGGAACACAGCAGCAGGGTACCCACAAGCACACCGTGTCCCGGCGGGGGGAGACCTCTCCACAGTTCCACAGTTCATCCAACTCTGGTCCTTTACTGATGGTTTCTTTTAGGACAGGAGAGGACAGAGTCTCCCATGAGAGCTCAGTGCTCCTCAGGACCACAAAGGCAACGCAAAGAGAACTTTGTGAGGGCAGCTTCAGGGATCTTTTCACTTCCATACAGAAGGATCTATCTGGATCCCCTTAAAACAAACCCCTTATTGAGCAGCTCTGAGCAAGGGCAACTCAGCTGCCCTCCCCTCCAAGGAATGTGGCACCAACCCCACCCCCTCAGTCAAGGAAAGTTAATGCAGCGTATTTGGTACAGAGAACTAACCTGAGGCTTTTGCACGTAACTGAGGCCCAGAGAAGTACAACACTCTCAGGATGCTGGCTACTATTTTTTTTTTTTTTTTTAGTACAATCTCTTATTAATAAATAGTGGCACAAGCCAAAGAAAACTTTATAAAAATGAATGGTTCTAGCATTTGCTGAAGAAACATAGACAATCCCTCATGCAGAAACAAAAAATGACCCCATCATTCATTTCTCAGAGGGAGGCAGCAATTTCACGGGGTAGTAGCCACACAAAGGACAAAAACTAAATTCTTCTTCATTATTATCTACCTCCCAGTTCTGCCCCTCTGTATCTGATCAGACAAAGAAGGTGTTCACATTTATTGTGAACATTAAGCCCTTGTTGAGGTTCAAGACATTAGGTCAGCAGGCATTTGACCAACAGTGGAAAACTACACCCGAGCTGGTTTAAGGTCAGGTGTGAACAAACCCCTGTGTACTCCTGGGGTTTGAGTTCTCCCTGGTTTCTTACAGAAGAACAAAGATTAATTAGTAGCTTTTCCAAATTATCATTTCATCTGTCAGTCTAATGCTCTGGCTTTTCCTATGATGGGCCTTGGCCTCTAGAAAGGTGGATGAAAAATCTCTTCCAAATATCAGCAGCACACATATGGCATGATGGACATTTTTCAAAACCTGCTGCACCCCTACATTTTTCTTGATTGCTCAACACATTGGTAGTCATTACTGTAGCAACTTATTTTGAGCCAAGAGATATAAATGTCTTTCTGTGCTGACTGGCAGGGTGCTATAAAACAATGCAGCCAGCCAACCAAACACACACACTCTCCCCTCCTCTGTGGGGAGACAGTATATATTTCCAGTGGTGTAGCTGGGACTGATTGCTGTCAATCAAGATTTGGATTCCCAGTCCATCTCAATATGGAAGCATGCTGAATGAAAGGGCAATCTAATTCACGAGCATCATTTGGTAAACTCCTGAAACTTTATTAGATTAACTTTTTGGGCAAAACAATAGAAATAATCACTTCATCAATTCAGGAAAAGATCTCAAAAGTCGAAATGCTTCCAAAATTAGATCTTCTCTGCTTTTAAAGGTAAGCAGATGGAAAACATTTGATTCTTATTTATTACCAGTTAAACTTATGTCCCTTATTTCACCATAAACTACAAGACTTCACAAAAGTGTATCTTATTTCACTGATCTTTAATAACCTGAAAACCGGTAACAGAAACCAATAATGAAGCACCCCATATACTGTAAATTAAAAATAAATAAGAGACCTCAAAGAGGTTTTCTTCAAAAGCTGCTTCAGTTTAGTGTTTCATTTCATATATACACTAAGAGAGAGACATCTGTAAACATTTCTAAAGTATAATGCAAAGGAACCAGCTATGTTATTATCTATTCTAAGCACATGGTTCAACATTTGTTTATGCAAACCATATAATTGGAAACTCTGTCCGTATTCTGCTTGTGCTAAATATTCTGTGTATAAATACTTTTCATAGTAGATAAATAGGGATTTTATTTAGGTCTTATCACCTTCATATTACATATTCATTGATTTCTAAACTGCCTTAAACAGCTCTGTAGATGTGAAACATTATGAATTCAGTTTTGGCACCTTGGTATTAAATTTGCATATCAGGTCACGCACCGCTTGACATACATGCAAAATTGCACTGCGGCTATTTTATTACAACCCACAAAAGATATTCAGAAACTGCATGCAGCATCAAAATAAATTAAAATGGATAAAAGACCCAATAGTGAGCCACATTTTTTTTTATTGTTTAGTAGTGCCTAAAGCCATTTATATGTTCTAGTCAATAAACAAAAGTCAGATGAAAATAATTTTTAGCCTTTCTGTTATTATATTTTAATTGTAGGGATAAATATATTTCTTTGTCCCTTTACCAACTGCATCCTACTTAAGGCTTGAATTCTTTGAAATTGGATGCTATAAAAAGTAACATGCATGGATCACTGGCAAGCCTTCACGTTTCTCTGCATATGTCAGAATGTATACAGACAGTGCATCAGAAGTCAGACATACAAAGCAATATATTTGTCTAGTTGACTTTGTATTTGAGATGGTTTTGTAACTTACTGGGTATGCCAAGACTGCATTTGCATGAAGATTCTGCATTTACCCAAAGTGAAAAGTGCATCAGTCAACGCTGTTCAGACACTACAGTGCCCTCAGAACACACCAACTAACTACATGAGGTGGTTGATCTGAAAATTGCCCTCTTTATATTCAGTAAGCTGCAGCAAAGACATTAGAAAATTAAATAGTAGGGGACACGTTTTCCAACTGTCCCTGACTAGGGCATCATCTCAACGTCTACAGCATTTCAGGATCAATAATTTGGCGTTTCCACCCACTTGTTCCCACACCACGCTCACGGGGCTGCTCGGGCCCCTCGCCGGGCGCACAGCCGGGCACTGAGGTGTCCGGCGGCCTCTCGGAGGGCAGCTCTGGGGCCCGGGGTTGGGGCAGAAGGCTGGTGCCTCTCCCAGCTCCACCGCTGTCCCTGCGCTGCGGCCA
>NW_008583557.1:61371-75745 GCF_000691845.1 Merops nubicus | reverse complement strand
GGGCGGCGAGGAGCTGCCGTGCGGCTGGGAGGAGATCCCAAAGAGCCAGCCAGGGCCTGGGCCAGCAGCCTCTGCTGCGCCTGCTTCTGTCACCCTCTGAAAAGCCACAGCTCCCGCCATGAAGAAGCAGGGCAGCACCAGCATCACGCTGCGCTGTTTTGGGTAAAGAGTACCTGGGGGTGCAGGAATGAGCCCATCTCCTGAAACCGCTCAACCTCGGGCCCTGGGCCTGAGCCCTGGGACCTGCTGTACCCCCAGAGCCCTGCATGGGGTCAGACCCACAGCTGCACAGGTACCTTCACACCCACCAACCAGAGGTGGTTTAGAGTTGGTCCAACTCCAGCTAACGTGAAAATCAGATGGTGAAGCACCCAGATAAAGTCAGTGACCAACCTTCACCTGCACAAATGACACAGGTGATGTTTGCACCAGCCAGTCTCTGCTGTTGGGCCCTCAACCAAAATTTCTGTCTCCTATGTTTTCTCCGTTTCTTCTCAAAACATCACAGAAGGAACCTGAACCTCTAAATTCCTGAAGAAAAACACCCACTAAATCCAGGGGAACAGGATCAGAGCCGGCAGGGGAAGACAGATCTCTTAGGAAACCTGCATGACTGCAGTGAAAATCTCAAGTAATCAGGACCGCTATCTTTATAGCAGAAACCTTAAAAAATTGGCATAATATAACAAATTGGTTCAAAGCATTACTACAGACCACCATGCTAAATTCCCACATCCTTAGCAGTTTGTAAAAATGTTTAATTTATGTTTATGTATTCTTATTCAAAATGTTAGTTAACAGCCTGTAGGGACCTGGTAATAGGATCCTTTTTTCTTTTTTATGTTTATTAGCTACATTAATGACTGTTTCTGCAATTCTGCTACAAAGACTTGCGTTAATGAACGCCAATTAATTCTGAAATGATTTTAAACAAAGGGTGATGAGAATAACCAATCAACCATGACAGTGTAAAGAGCAAGCAAGCTGCTGTGACCTAATTTTTCTGTGTTGATTCTTTCCTGTCAGAGTGCATTGTTATTCACCAAGAACACCTATAGATTTTGCATATACACACTACAATATTATAATTTTGGAAATGCTCTCTTCCTTTTTAACATGGCAAATTACTACATCTAAACTACTGGGTTCAACAATATTGACTCACAAACTGCAAATACCTCAGAGGTCAGGCGTATCTCCACTAGCATTAGAAGGACCCTAATAATTTCAGCTTCTTAAAATTTAAGACATGAGGGCTGGCTAAAAGACTTGGATCATTTGGTCTTCCAAATGGAAATGAAACAAAGAACCATCTCTCTGGTTCACACGGTTTAATTAGAGGCAAAATATCCAGCAATATATTTATTTATTTTCCACAACAAATTAATCATTTAGACATTTAATACTGTTCACAAGAACCTAAGAGAATTCCCTGAAATCAGCAACAAGTTGAGTGATTACACTCAAGAAATAACACATATATGTGTCAAATCTGATCTAAAAAGTCAATAGACCATGCAAGCAAATATGACATACATGCCTACTGAGTGAACAAATATTGAAACACTATTCTAAATTTAAACCAAATGAACTGAAATTGAGAAATGCCATTTGCATTTTCACCTGGTACCCACTAAGGGTATGTGCTTCCAGTACAAGAGCTTTTCTAGTAACAAAAGCCAGATATTATAAAGTTAAAACTTCTATAAATCACAGTGTACAAAACAGACCAAATTCTACCATTTCATTTTGTAATGGACATACAGTAGGGAATGGATCTTGACTAGTCATAGTTCATTCACAAATGTCCTCTTTAGTCCCAGCATACTAAGGGACATTAAATTTATCACACAGTAAGAAGTCATGTTTATTGGTGGTTTTCCAACTGAAGCTAACACCCTTGTTTGATGGAGATGCAGAGTATCATTAACCCTGTGAACAGACAAGGCCCCTACTAAAAAAATTACGTAGTCACATGAGTCTTACCACATCCAGTGCTATGAGATCATGCTGTGGGACACAGAAGAATATGGCATGGATCACAGAAGGCACTACAAAATGACAAATAAGTATGCAGGAGACGTTTTGCAGTAAAAACATGCTTTTTTGTGTTTACCAGCTGGTGTCATGGGCAGAGTTTAACAAAGAATTAGTGAAACTCAGCAGAAAGGGAGCCCCATACTCTAAGTGACACCATAAATTGTGTAATTACTGACAGGCAGACATAGGTGATACTGCTTCTTAATGGAGGAAGCACAGATTGATCTTCGTTATTCATGACACTTTGAAGGCAGGATCCACAGCTACCTCCTTTCTCCACTCTACCTGCATGGTCACATCTTTTGTGAGTTTATCTCCAGCCATACTGGCATCTCTCTTGGCCTTGTAACAGGTCCTCCAAAGAAGGACTTCCAAAAGTCTAAATCCTGATAAAACCTAAGTCAATACAGCCAATTAAATTCCTTAAGTAAGAACCTTAAGGTTTTTTACTGATGCTGGGGCAACTCCTCATTCCATTCCTTGCCTCGGGACGAAGAGGACAGAAATGTATATGGGACTGTACATAAGGTTCGCTCTTGGAGAGCTACACCTGGAAGGATTCTTCACATGTATACTAAACTACTTCAAATCCAAATCTGAGACCAGCACTTAGCCTCCTCTTTGCAACATGAGATGCTGACGTTTTCCCGTGGAGGTGTCTTTTATCTCTCAAAGAAGCACAGCTGAAGTAACTTCCTTGGAAAGACAGGGCAGGAAAAGAATGAGACAAAAAGCTCTGGCATATAGATCTTCTTGTTCAGTTCTCTACATGCAATACAGAGACACTTCTATTCTCACACAGCATGGAAAACGTTCTCCTGTAACCGAGCACAAGGGGTTCTATCAGTTTTACTGGGAGACACTCATGTGTATTGCAGCAGGCTTCTCTCGAGTGACAACAGAGGGCTGGATCCACAGCACCCCAGAGACACACAATAAGATGGACTTGATCACTTGTAGGAAACACAGGCACAGACTGGGGCTACATTTACATCCCTTTCATTCATCCTCCATCCCACCAAAGAGTAGATGCCAGCCGCTCCTGACCTACGGTGCTGGCTGATCCCTGAGTAGCATTCCTCCCTTGAGCTACCAACAAACTACCTTATTGACTTGTACCACCCTGGCCAGCGTTTTGGTGGCATGACATCCAGGTTTTGAGAGCTGCAATATCAAATTCAGCAAATCAGTTCTTCCAGTGTCCATTTATTGAAGTCACTCCATATTGTTGCTGACTGATTCATATTTATAATGATAAAAGATCTGCATTAACATCTAGCCCTCTATAAAGGGTTTATTACTGAAATGCCAATTCAACCATAGCTGTAATGACCCTATTTTATAACGCACACATTTCAGGCACTTTTGCAAATGGTTTAAAAAAACGGAGCAGTTAAATTATGCTGCTAACATAATATGAATGTGTCATCACACCCGATCAAGCAATTTCATATCAAACAACGTGATATAGAATTTTGCTGTTATGATGCAAAAGAAGGAACTTGGAGAAAAAAGTCCAGTACTAGAACAATGATGCCCTACACCACCTCACGTTCAGCAACCTGGAGTGTATTTCAGTTATGAGAAAGTCTAATGGCCAGATGACTGATAAAGGTGGACTGACATCTCACTAGTTCTCTTTTCCTTTGGTTTGTAAATAGTAAATGGAGGGTCTCAAATTTACCGTGTGACTTCAACCAGAAAAACTGCTGTATGAAACAACAGCTATTTCAACCCTAAGGAAGCTTTATTTTCCAACTCAGAGTCTTCAGGCTTTTCATCATCATATTTCTGTGTGCATTATACCACTAACAATGCAATATACAAAAAGGACAAAATGTCAGCCCTCGATGGAAATGAACTCACCACCCTTCAACATTCAACAATCAGACCTTGCTTAATTTAAATGTGTTAGATCATCGGTCTATTATTCCTCTGGCTTTTTATAATGATTTCTAACACTGGCCAGACATTGTACACCTGGCTGGAAAATGTTTCTTTTTAAACAATGCAAGAACTAACCAATATGTAAACCCAATAATTAAATTACATTTAGCCGCTGGCCATTGTTATGTTGCACTACTTTTCCCACCAAGGGAGCTATAGCGATCCGATTTGAACAGCAATCTAGCAGAACACTTTTCATTGCCCATGATTGTTGTGCAGAGTAAATTGGCTCACATCAGATTTGACTCTAATTTGGGTTTCAGAACAGTTAATTTGAACTTAAGCACCTATGGAAGGGCTGTTAACAAGAGGCGTCTGCACCAGCATTCTTCTCGTAGATGTGCTGTTTAAACCTAGCCACAAGAGCTCCTTGCAGATCATACAAGCTTTCCAGCATGCCAGCTGCAACGTTCTGCCCAGCAGAAAACAACTTATGAGGTATTTAAGGGTGTCAAAGGAAAATAACATGGATGCACACAACAGATTCATGCTACATGCATGCAGAGCAGAAGGAAATAAGTCGCTTCTCAGAGACATAGCTACCTTGTGACATAATCATCACAGGATTAAATGTACCTTCCTTGTGTTATCCTGGTGTTGGAGAAAGCACATAGGGTCAAATTCTGCCCATTCGTAAGTTGCCAAGAGATCCATGAAAATATCTAAAGGCTGAACTTCATCATCATTAGCTATTACAGTAATAGCACTAATGTCTTAAATCTTAATATTCTGGCTCATTAGCTTAGCTAAAAGACTATATTATTAATATAAAAGGTGTATTTCAGCCAATCAACAGAATTTACAAAGGCTTTTGTTTTGTTTTAAAACATGGTCTCTCTTGCAGTATTAGTGGTTAATACAGACACTAAATCATAATAATTATATAATTAATAATGATAGTATCATCTAACAATATAAATATAAGCTCTACTAACACTTTGGCTCAGACAGAGCCTAACTTAATTTTACTTTGTCATAAATCAAGCTTGTTATCCCAATCTATACCCAATCTAGTTGGTACATGAACTTTTTTATTTTTCCACCAAAAGTACAACAAATTTAGAAGGGGCTGAAAGGAATCTGTGGGTTTGTTGGCTTTGGATTTGTTTTCAAACATACATCAAGAAACAAATTATTATAAGAAAGGCTCAGAAATTGGTCTTGTAAGTGACAGGGTTGCCTACAGAAAACAAAAGTGTACAGAACATATCTCAATAACCACGATACTCCAGTGGTCAAAGGCAGACTCCCAATATTTTGGCATCTCATTAGAAGTCTCCTTCTCCCTCTGGTGCCTGAGCACGACCACAACCAAGTGGTACAGCACAGACTGCTAAGCAGAAATCAAGCAAACAGGCTGTTAGAAGGGAGAGTCCATTGTGGCAACGTTAAACAGATATAAGTAAGCTTGGCTCATTGATAGACAGCAAGCCAGAGTCAGGACCTACACTCTAAACCCAGCTGTAAATTCTACATAGTTATCTACAGAAACCACCATTGATTCTGACGGAATCGAGCTAAATATGCAAACGTCGTTTTGAGAAGATTTCAGCTACAAAGTCAGGCCTCATTAGCGCATCAGTCACAGGCACTGCTGTGGCTCCAAACTCTGCTTGTGCAGGTTGTGGGGGGTGGTTGTTTCCTCTGCTTGTGTTAAGAACAAAGAGTCAAAATGTGCCCAGAGTTGTACTTGCATAACTGGGAGCAGGAACGCATTTAAGCAACACACACTAGATGCATTATTAACTCGACTTTGACTACTACCCTTTTGCATCTTGAATTGAATTATGAAGTGTATTTTTAAGTTCAGACGTATTTAAAATAATTAGCAATAGCACCATCAACATTGCATTTTACAATTAAAATATGTTCCTTACTGTTTTTCTTGTGTACTTGTTCATTTCCCCCCAGACATAAGTAACGTGTAGACAGATACATTGTTTATTTACGACCCCAGTGACAGTTAATGTGGCATATGTGCCTACAATGTTTGACAGATAAAATGAGTTATTTACAGAAGCTGATTTTATTATGTACGAATACTGAAGCAGCTATAGTATTTGGAAACTTCTCCATTTATTTTCCCAAGAGCTTCTTTCAGTGGAAGTTGTGTTTTGAAGTGCAGCATAAGAGGGTAACACAAATGCTCAGGCGAGTCCGATCTATAAATGCACTCGTCATCTGTATGCGCTAATTTCAGAGTGGTTTCTTCTGAATTTTTTTTACAGGTCTTCATCCAAACACTACTGAAGTTAATGACAAATTTTCTAGAAGCAACAGTGGGTTTGGAATTCAGCCCTTGAAAATAACATCTCTGCAGACAAGCAGGTTCATATCTGGGTCTCACTGGCATATAATGGAGCAGGTATACGTGTACAAGAGGGGTGAAAAAAGGAGATCATCTTGCATCTATCAACCTTAATTATAAAGGGCCAAAACCTGTTTCCATTGAAAGCTAAAAGTAAAAATTACACTGACCTTGGCAGAAGCACAAATTGATCCTCCTGGAGGAAAAGCATTGATTTCTCCTTTTTGGTAAAAAACCTGAAATGTTTAGACACTCAATTTCAAAATAATTCCTGATATCTCTTTTACTTAAAGTCAAACATGCAAGACCGATGTGCTGTGGGGATTTATTTTGTTTCCCAGTGCTCCCCTTTGCTCTGTTTTCTACCCTTCAGTTTTGGAACAGTGCAGAACATTCTCACCAACCACTGCAAGCAGTGGCAGCAGTTGCTCCTTATGCCTTGGGTCTAAACCTGCTGCCTGCGAAGCGTGGCGCCTGTTGTGCAAGCTTGTTATGCAAGTTGCTGCAACTTTAAGAGCCCAGTGTCAAAGGTAATCCCTGAGGAGACTTGCATAACAGCCACAGGCAAAAATGTCAGTGTTGGTTTTCCTTCGGCAATTTTTTTTAATTAAAAATAAAAGGAACTCTGTAATTTTCCAAGTATTTTTTTTCCAAAAGCAATCTCAATAGAGTTGTGTGCACATTTTGCTTGATTTTCAGATGGCTTTATACACATCCTATATGGCATATATTTTTATACACACATACAAACCCTTGCGTAGCTACCCAGGCCTCAAAACTTTTGGAATCCTTTCAAGGAATATTTGTGCCGCATATTGTGGGCAGATCTGAGTTATCTCAGCCTGTGTTTCAGACTGGAAAAAACAAGTGTAAGCCTGAGCTGAAGATCTCAGCACAGTTTATTAACTCAGACACAGAACTGTAGTAAACGCAGCCCTGTGGCTTCTTGTTTTGGTTTTTGTTTGGTTTTGGTTTATTCCCTTCCTTCTGCTCTGAGCAGAAAGAAAGCAATCATTCACAGAGGAAAACTCTGTTCCAAAATATCTATCATGTTCTTTACCCAATGTGACACTCAATACAAGGTGAGACTTTGCTACAAGGATGTAGGATTACAATCCATATGCAAAGTCCAGCCATCATCACTGCAGAAGTACCAGAGCAATGTTGGGAGAACATGTTTGAAAACCTTCTGTCACACACCTACCCAAACAGAGCAGCTTTGGTTCCACTCCCCGTAGAGGTGCACTATAATCACCTCAAAGTTTAAGGACAGCCTGCTAAGGCAAAGCCTCCTAACAGCATATGTTGGATGGGCCTCAGGTACCAAGGACTCGCTTAAAAAATTCAAGCTTTCCTATGACAACTGAGTACAGGTTGTGCTGCTGTCAGATCACAGCCACAGCTATTGGCAATGTGCATCTGGTGCTACATTATGAGGAAACTGGATTTGGCCAAAAGTCTCGTGCACACCTTACCTCTACTTAGAGTAGATGTATTAGTGATCAGATCTGAAACTACACCATTGTGGTCACTGCTACTCCCTGCAAATGGTGCAGACAAGCCATAGAACAGGCTAAGACAGTTGAGAAGTCAAACAAGAAAATATCCTCCAGCTTTCCCATTTGTCCAGGTGGCACTCCTGCTGCTGCCTCCACCGGGCAGCCAGAGCCCAGGACCCTGCACCTTGAATACCTGCCCTGCTCTTCCCTTGCACTTTTCCCTTTCTAGGACCCTTATCTTTCTGTCATGTCCGCTAAAGCACACACTGATGCCTTCATTTTTCTGCTCTTCTACCTAGGAACTGCAGTGTCCTCCTCTCCTCCAGCTCCAGAGGCACACAGCTCCGTCTGCTGCCTACAGTGTGGGCAGCAAGCCAAACTCTTCTCCTCCTTCCCTCCTCTGGCTCCCACACCACAGAGCCACATCCTTCTCCACAGCAGGGGAAAGGGTAACTGCTGGGAGCCGTGGGGCACCAGCACTGTGGGCAAAGCTGATCTTGCTTCATCTTGAGAGGGACTAAGTGTGAAAGTAGCTGTGGGAACAAAAAGGAATTTAAGAAGTAATTATATGATCCCACTCAACAAGAGACAAAAAATGTCAGTAAATTTAAGCATTGAACAGAAGAGAGGGTATTCAGCAGAAAACCAGTTCCCTTCGGTCTCACTTTTGGAAAGAGGAGCAGGAACGACAGTTGCTGGGGTCTGTGATACTCGTCCGTATTCAGGGCCAGATGCAGTGAAGATAAACACGTGGCTTTTTGTCACAGGAGTGGAGGCAACAAAATAGATAATTCCTTTCCACTTTTGTCACATGTGATCTATTGTGAAACCACAGCACTGTGCCAGGGAAAGCCTCTTCAGCCTCCATGCTGCCAGTGTGGACATGGGCTCACAGGACTGTCTATGTACTGCTTTTCTGTAAGCTTACATCTGGACATGTACATACGCAGAGAAAACAAACTGATGACATCACTGCCAGAAAAATAATCATCTATGAAGTCCACCAAAGCTTAAGTTCACAAACACAGTGTAGAAGTCTTCACTTACTTCCAGCACTTTGAAGAAACGGATACCCACAGAAAGGGAAGTACGATGAGACCTGTGAGAAGCCTACAGAGAAGAACAGGCTGGTTCTGGAGAAGCCCAGACAGAGGCTGTAGCAGTTGGGAAGTCAGGCCACACACCTTCAGCACCTTTCATGCCTTGCCCCACATCCTCTGCCACATCCTCCTACTGGAGCTCACGCCTTTGGTTCTGGCTGCTCTTGATGGAGTCTCCTGTTTCACCAACACGAATATTGTTGCCATATTTCTGCCATATTTTTACTTGCCTAGCAGCCTGGGCTCCAAGTCCACTGGTGAAAGCAAATCCATTTCTCCTCCTGCACCCAGCTGCCCTGTGCCAGCTCTCTGCCTGGGACAGCCACGGAAGCACTCCTGCTGCACTCCACTGCCACAAGCTTGGGCTCTCTCTGGACCTCTCTGTCTCTCCCTCTCTCCCTCTCTCTCCACCAATACAACAAAATACCAGAGGTAATCCTGGAGAATGCCAAGTAAAAACTCCTGTCATTATACACAGGTTTGCTACCATAAGGGAGTTACGTTCAAGCAAAGTTTTAAGGGCACATGCCACAGAGATAGCATCTCCTCTTTCTGCCTCTGGCTGTTGGCTTTAAACCTGGAAATCCCACTTAATAAGGATTTCTGACAGCACCAAAGTCCAAGGCAGCTTGCAGCAAAGCACTATATTCTATGGAAATAGTTTAAAGCCCAGCTCACTGCAACCACATCTTTACTGTGCAGTGCCCCACGTTAGCTAACAGGAAAAGGAACGAAATCCACAGCCAGGATCCCAAGCAAACTTGGCCTCATTTAAGGATAATCCTTACAACGGTTTATCTTTAACCTATCTGTTTGACATAAACAGCCTTTTCTTCAGCATTAGAGATGCACATCTTCTTCTTCAAGCTATTTGTTCTTAAACAAACATATTTATTGTGGCTAACGAGAGGGGAAATCCCTCACTCTGTTCATGCCTCTTTTTGCTTCTGTCCTTCAGTGACCTCACATGTGCCCCACCCTAGAAACCAAAATGACTGGAGCAGCCAAGAACATAGAGAATTGTTCTGGGCTTCCACTTCTGAAATGACATGCAAGACTTGTTATGGAAAATCTCCCACGCTAGGCTCTAAAAACCAGCTCCCTCTCGACGTGCTTAGTTACGGAAGTTGCCTCTGCCACTTACAGAAGTTCTCCTCTCTCAATGAGCTGGACTTAGGCTGTCCTTGCAAAGGTGCAGCCTGTGTGAGGAGAAGGGAGAGTCTTCTCCATCCCTGCCACCTCCTCATACAGGTGTTCACAGTTCTTATAGGCAAACTATACCAGTCAGTCACCCTTTCTATAACACTAGGACAGTTAATTTTATCCCAGGTCACTAGCTGTCCTAGTGCCCAAGAATTGAGCTCTGTCAACACTAGCATGAAGTGCAGCACAACAGGAGTTGTTCTGTGGAGAGAAAGAGTTGGTGCCGATAAGCCAGTGAACAGTGTGTGCGTATCCTGGGGGAGAGGAGGTGGGAAAGGGGCTGCGTGGCACTGGTCTGACTTCTCCTGGGCACCAGAGAGCAGCTGGACCACGTTACAGGCATCCCTGCAGAGCTTCTCATGGTTTCCTTTCAACCTAAACTAATTTAGTTCAAGTATCCTGAGACCATCTCCCAAATGGACCAAAGTGCAGCAACTGGGGAAGATCAGAAGCGTGCTTCTAAGATAAACTAAAATGCTCAGAGAAATGCACCCTTTTCTTTCTAGCACCTGGCTCTTGTAAACAAGCCAATGACAATAGTCACAAAATATTCCTGATTTAGCTAAACATCTCAAATCTGGTTGCTTATCTGAAGTCTTCACTGCAACTAAGATGCTGGTTCTGAAAAAGTGGGATGAGAATTACCAGTAAACAGGCCATCTCTCACAAGACCTGATACTTGGGTCGAGGGACTTAAAGTATGTAGAATTCTAATAAAAGCAGAAAAAACATTATTATCAATATAAATCAAATATATTCAATATATCAAAGTATATTAAAAACTGTAGCAAACAATTTTCTTGATGAAATGCAGGTGCAGTTACATCTTAATAAAATGTGTTTATGAACACAGCATTTGCAAATTTTAATTTTTTTCTCCTCTGAAGAGCAATCATTCTCTATATCCTCACTTCATCCTACTCTTGCTGCTAGACCTTAATAAGTCTTATTCAGACTGATCATTTATAGCCCAATTTTGCTTTTTCTATTCAAAATCAGAATGCCTTAGTCCTCATGTGGAATTAGTGGGATTACTTGCACAGCAATACCAACATCAAAGGGTAAGACAGGTCTAACCTGGCTCTATTTTACAGCCCTTAGAGAACTGTCTGCTCCTCAGTCTGGTTTATTTTGTTTATCTGGAGTACAGCAAATCAAGTATTTTACGTTTTGAGGAACTGGCAAGAACTAGGGTATCACTACATAGGCGGGAAATAGCAATAGCATTTTTAAGTACAAATTTAGTGAGGCTTGAATGCATTTCTTTGTAATCACATGCAGAAACTCTTTGCATGTAGCCCTGCCTCCATGGCAATCTGCAATGTTTTTATCTGGTGGTGGAAGAAATAATTTATGACAATGAAAAAATGTCAACCATTGGCACAGACAGTGCATATCCCCTCATCAGCTTTATGAGACTCCACAGACCTCAGGAAATTTTATTGGTAAAATTTTGCTTTCAGAAATATTGGCAAAGCCTTAAAACCCTGATTTCCAAACTTGGATCTGCAAGCCATTTGTGGTCCATGGCACCACAGTGCATGGTCCTCGCCATGAAACCACGTTAAATGGTGACCTTAATGATGATGGTATTGTGCAGCAAATGATGTGGTTGCTAGGATAATTCCTTTGAATAAAATTGCTCCTTTTAATATTTCCCTAGCTAAATTTGTCCCATATTTCATGTCAATGTGTAACTGCATGTGTTGGTGGGAAAGGAAGATGTTACAATCTCTCTTCCCAAAGCAAAATATACTGTGAAGTTTTACTCCACAAGGAAGCTGCTTAAGAAAGCTATCCCTGGATATAAAGAAAGGTTCAAAATTAAGCACATTTAAGCTTTGCTAGCATGTATTAGTAGAAGCTATATATTTTTCAAGACACTTTTAATTTTTGATGACATGGAAGTTGGAGTTTCTTGGCATCAAAAAGGCTTAAACTCCACGGACAGAGGTTACTGACCACAGTGTGAAGCCTTCATTCAGGGTGAACTCTAAGCAGTAAAATCCAAACCCTGACTCCTCTGAGTAACCTGAGGATCTTACTGTTTTCTTAAGTTTACAAAGTGTACGTGTCAGTTTTTAAACATACTTAAGAAAGAATCATCTCAATGCTTACATTTAAATCACTGGCAAAGGTAAATGGCTACCTGGATATTTACAAACAGCAGAAGTAATTGCCAGCTTGTCTTGTGGATTTAAGTTTCACAGCTTGCAGCTCAGTGAAATGCAACCCAGTGAATTTACACATCTGGGGGATATAACAATGGGAAGTTATCCTGAGGAAGCGTGCAAGCGAAAGCAGCATGTATTAACTGAAGTATGTTTAGACTGGCAGTATTAATTGGCAGTATTAATGGGGACTGAGGTTTACACCTATGATCAGTGACTTCTCTCAGAGAGCTTTGCAAATCCAAGCAAAAATAGGCTCATTAGCCTGGAAAGTGACTGAATTTATACTTAACTTCCCTTGCCTCCTCCTCCGTCTGCTCCCCAAACCTTTCCTTTACACTCAATGTTATTTTACAAATGGTTACTTGAACAGTAACCACAGACAAAATTTAAATCATCACCTACCTTCTTCTTAAATCCCCCAGGCTGGATGGACACAAAATCATCCCCATCAATGTGATCGTAGGAGATAACTCTGGGATGCAACTTCAGGAAACCTCCTGCAGGTGGTTTCTCCATATTCTTTTGCCATGAAAAAGAATGGTCATTCTCCTCCTGGGAAGAGAAATGGGTTCTCCCTACACTGTGGGCCAACCGTAGCCTCTCTCCTTAGTCAGGAGTTGGGTCTCTGTAATGCTGCCATAGGTATCTCCACCTCCCTTGTGTGTATGAATTTAAGAGTATGAATATGCACATTTGTTGAGTCTCATTTACATACTTAACTAAATTTATGCTATTTTGCTGCTCTCAAGACTCAGTGTGAGAGAATGGGCAACAAATTTTGCAGTGACCCAGCAGGAACAGAAAGGCAAAAGTGAATTCTCTTACTCACAACAGGAGACCTGGTGTTGGTATTTGCTACATCATCATCATTTTCAAAGGAGAAATTTTAAAACTTCCTTTGGCCTGAGATGAAACTCTTGGCATTTTTAAGTTGTTTTTCTCTTGCTTTATTATAGGAGGGAACAATTTAATATTTCTTTTAAAATGGGAAATGGTATCACTCCATTTGCCATAAAGAAAGCCAGGTTTAGATTGGTTTATTATACAGTTTTTAAATGCACATTGCCATGGCACGTCATAGGAGCGTATTTACATTTACCTTTGTAAAACACACACTATATTATGTTGCAATTAAAAGCCCACAAACTCAATCTGATATTTCTCCACTAATTTATTCCCAAGCCAATATGTATTTTAATGTTCCAAACCGTGGCTAATTAACACATGGAAATATTTTAACATGGATTTTGATTAATTCCATTTAACAGTCTGACCAGTGCTAAAACATATGTGGTGTGTCATTTCTTTCTTTTGAGGAAGGCATTGGCTTTAAATCTTTCAATCTTCCTGAGCACCAAATGCTAATTTCAGGAAGATTAAATAACAGACTGCAGCTACAGTTTCCTTCCTTTACTTCCCAGAAGGTGAAATGAACATATTTATGTGGGAGGAATTTCTTCACTGCACAAGCCAAAATACAGAAATTAGATTTTTTTTTCTCTCCGAACATTGCTAATACACTAGCAATCGCCTGCCAACTAAATAACTTTAACCTATATCTGCAGTTCAGGGAGAGTTGCCAAGTTATATGTTCAACTTTGTTTCACTGTTTTTTTATTAAAGTATTCCCATATGATGTTTTCACCTGCAGCTCCTAAATGCTTTCCCATACTTCAATCAGAGACCACTAGCTTATCAAGGGGTGGCTCTGGCCATGAAGCCAGAAATGCTCATATAAGACCCTCCTCTGATTTTCACACTTTGAAGGTTCGTTATAAATATGATTCCTATGGTGTTGCTTTAATAGTTTAAAATCTGAGTATAAAACTGCACGTCAATGAACTAAGCACACAAAATACCCTGAGGTCTGCACGCGAGCAAGCATCTCACAAGTGTGAGAGTGCAGAGCAGGAGGCAGCTGCCTGCTGGATCATGGGGTTAATTGCTTGCACATCACATACAGCTTTTCACAAGATGGAGTTTGATGAGCTTGAGAACAGTTAAGCATTTCTGCTCTTGTGAGTCCCACCACAAGGCTGACAGCACTTCTACAGCGAGCCCAGTTTCCCTGCCCTCACTTCCACTGTCCATCTCCACATCACG